>NC_034410.1:143918420-143954334 GCF_002078875.1 Numida meleagris
CCTCTCCCTCGCCTCTCCCTCTCCTCTCCCTCTCCTCTCCCCTCCTTTCTTTGTGGCCCTTCGCTGGACTCCTTCTAGGAGATCCCCGTCTTAATATTTTTATTATATTAAGATAAATATTATAATAAGATGTTTACATATATTAATACTATATTAATAATTCAGCTTTAAATACAAATTTGTTCTTGAAAATGTTACTCTCTCCCTAAAAAAGAGTATAACAGTTTTAATTTTTATTGACACAGTTAACAAGGGTGACTACCTAGCTTTGTAACAGAATTATTGCAGAGTAAAAGCTGCTTCAGAAACAGCAAAAGACAGAGAAACAGTGAATGTACCAAATTATGACTGTCTAAAGCAGTCAAACCTTTCTTTGTTGTGGATGCCTGCCTCTCTAGGAAGTTGGCTGGCTGCAGCAAGGAACAGAGCTTTGTAAATCAGCTGTGGATTATTTCTTAGTATTTATTTAGAAACATTTTTTTGTGCATTGCTGTTAACTTTGTAATACTTATCAGCATTGCAAATATACAAGATGTTCAACGGTCAGCGAGTTTACAGCTTAGAAGCAGCAGTGTGGTATTAGGCCTTTTTTTCTGCTGTGACCATCCTGGGGGGTTTAATGACATTTAGTGTTTTGATGCCCCCAGTTCTAATCTGTAAAATAGGCATAGTAATTCCAGAGCTATGAAAGATACTGGGTGTTACGTGTAGGAGGATGAAGCTGTCTGAACACTGAAGACAGTGTGTTCTTCTCATTCGTACAGTTGTTGTTTCCCCAACCCTGTTATCTGTAGATTAGGAAAAAACTTCTACAGTTTCAGGGAAAGGTTGGAGTTGTGCTTAACGGAGAGGCAAGTGTTTCCTTACTGTTCTGTTCTGATGTTGCTAGATCAGCTCCTGCATCGGCCTTTTTTTGTGTTTGTTGATGTTACAGTAGTTACAAACTGAGCTGCTTTGTTTATTTATCGAGCAGGGGTAGAGATTTTTCAAGTTCCTGTTATTAGTTACCCCACTATTAGTGCTGTCTTTTACTCAGAGTACTTTTAAATCAGAGTAATGTGACCAGAATGTAGTAAAACCAAAGACTGCTAAGGCATTTCAGAGATGTCATGCTTAAAAAACAAATTGTCTTTACAGGTACTTATTGGTTCCCCTTTGCTGTAATGGGGGAAGCCGTGCACTTTGACAACAGAAACTCACAGGTGTTGATGTCAAGAACAGAAATGAAGGTCATTGCTCCTAGCCAGGTGCTAATGAAAATATTGGCAGAGAATACTGTTTTTGTTAAGTTTGCATTGAACACCATACGTACACCTTCTGCAAAACATACAATATTTTGTGAATAGTTATTATATTTTGTCACTGTTATGATTTAGTAAGCAGAAAACGCTCCTTGAGCCTATCAAGGCACAAGCTGAAATGTCTGGGTAGGCAAACAGAGAGCCATGCTCTGCTGGCAGTGTTTCTTCCAGGTATTAACATGTGGGCTATTTGGTGCATACACCTCTCTCCTACCCTTCCTGTAGCAAGAGACCACTTCTAGGATTTAGTTTAATACAGCTGTCTGTATACTTTAAAGAGCAACAATCTCAGTTAATCTTGATAATGTGAGAATTCCGGAAGCTTCTAGTATTTTTAACAGCAACTGTCTTTGTTAACAACTGCCAGAATTCAACAGGATTTGTGAAAACACATAGTATGCCTGCTGTGGTAACATACTTACGTATGGGCATGTGATTATTGCATGAAGCTGGGCAGGGAGCTGTGCATATGTTAAACAGAGTGAAGATGTGTAACTAGTGCAGAAAGCAGGATTTCATTCTAGTATTATAAGCTCTAGATCAAAACAATTCTCCATTTTAGAGAAGGTTTGAGTTTAGAAGGTTTGAGGGTGTATAGTTGTACACTCAATAGATTCCTACAATTTCTGAATTAGCTTTTGGATGACATGAAAAAAGCAATTGTATAGCCCAGGTAATGAGCTTCTCAGAGGAGGGCTTAGGAGGCTGTGAGCTTCTGCATTAGCACAACATCACATGCGCATGGCATAGGCTGGGGGCGTGTTTCATAGAATCATAGAACCCTTGGAGTTGGAAGGGACCTCTGAGGGCCATCTAGTCCAACTCCCCTGCAAAGAACAGGGACAGCACAGCTAGTGTTCGCATGGGTTTGTGCCTTCTGCATTTCCCTTCTCTCCGTAGTTGCTGGGAGCTTTGCAGGGTGCAACAATTCCAAAATGCCTTGCCAAAAGATGAGGCAGAGCTAATCTGAGTGAAGCATCTGTAATGGAGGTTTCTTCATTCAAACAAGACAAGTTGAAGCAGAGAAGAGTGCTCAGCATCTTGTCCTGAGTTACACATCTATAGTCACCTGGATCACACTCTGAGCTTAATGATGAAACTTTTACTGACCCTGCTCAGTGCTTAGAGTAAGTGCTAACATTTTAGAAGCTGAAGTAAGAGAGCTGAATATCCATGTTTTAGGATCCACTCCAAAATCCATAGCAGAGTCATCCAAAGACGTGGCACCACGTAAGACATAAAGGCAGTACATTTGTTATCACACCCACTGTGTCTGTGCTGTGCTGCTGGTAGCTAAAGTGAAGCAGATGCAGGGTAAACATGGGCTCACCGTACACTAACTGTGCGGTGCCTGGAGCTTCCCAGCTGGGAGGCAACTCCAGAGATCAGCAGAAAACCTCTCGTTGACTTCGGTGGCCTTTAGACCAACCCTGAATCTCTGCAAAATGCTTGTGCATACTGTGGAAAATTATTATAATCCAGTATTTATAGATAGGGAAAAAAGAAATCAGTTACTGAAGGTCCCTTTGGAGTATCCAGCTTCCAGTTCCACTTTCAGTTTGCCAAACCATGCAAAGTTTTACTTAGCAATGCTATATAGCTGGAACCGAGCTTGTAGATTCTTTTAATTGATTCCAAAGGATTTTTTTGCTGGAGACAGACTGCAGCTTTTTTAACCATAAAGCAGTACAACATGCTCATGACTTTTAAGCACTACTGGATTGTGGTTTAAATTCTTCTTTTACAATACATCAAAATATCTTGTGATAAAATCAGTTAGTAAGCTGTTTTGATCTGAAATACATTTGTTCAGTCTTACCTTCAGTAGTCTCTTTTTGAGTTGGGAAGAATCAAAGCAATTCTACACCTTCCCCTAAATGTTTTCTATTACAAAGAAGCTAAGTTTCAATGTTTTGTGCACAGAACTGCTATCTTACATGGCTTCATGGAATCTAAATTTTGGCAAGAGGGCTTCTGGAATTTTGATTTGATCTGCAATTTCTTTGCAGTGGAGAGAATATCTTTTCTCTAGAGCTAGTGAAGAGTTGGAGAGTGTTTTCTTTACATCTAGCAGAAATTAGGAGAAAGTTCACAGCCCCACTTATTGTGTGGACAGATGTGGTCCCTGCATCTCTCCAGTCAGTCTCTGTCTGAGAAGTCAGCCGCAGGAAACAAAGTTTAAAAGAATAAATTCAGTAGCTACAGTGGTGTTATGTTAAGCTACCATGTCAAACAATGTTCCCTCAGTCAAAATAATACAAGTACTAGATTATTTACCACAATAAATAAGGACTGTTTTAGAGTTCATTAGGCTTCTGTTGTGTTTCTTATGCTGCAGCTGTAGTGTCAAATGCTACAAATACTGGAAAGTCACCTGTGGAATATTTGATGCCTTGAAATACAGGCTTGGTCATGTTTATTTTTAGGTACATAGACCAAGATTCCTTCATTATTTTGCATTTTCATCCTAAATGAAAGTATTTGTTTCTTGAATTTCGAGGGACATACTTGATACATTCATTCATGAGCTAAAATAAGCTGACGTGAGCCCACAGAGGAAGGGATTACTACAGGAGAGTGGCTTTTACTACTGCTAAACCAGCCAAATATTTGCAGCTTTGCAATGATTCATCCTTTTTCCTCTCTTTTTCAGCCGTAAGTATTTTGGAAGAATAGACTAAGGAAGGAGCTAATGATACTCCTGGCCCAAAAGAAGATCAAGTCCTTTTTCAGTGATTAATTTGACCTGAATCAAATCCTTCGTTGTTATAATGTGGCCACAAAAGTGAGTAGAACTGTCCCTATTTATCCTAACTAGGGAACAAGCTCTTTATCTCATACTTTTATTCAAATTTGCTTTCAAATATTCATTATTATTATTATTAACTATTATTTAATATTCACTATTATTCCTATAAAAAGAAATATTTAGGCCTGAGGACCTATCCTGAGCAAAGTATTGCAGTATGTAGATTAGGACCATCCTACAAAGAGCATGGCCAGAGGAGCCCATGCCTGAAAGAAGCTCATGAGTCATCAGTGCACTGTCATGTGCTGCCTTGATCCTGAACTGGTGGAATTCAACCACAAAACAGTTAATTTTCCAGTCCTAGGGCGTATAGTAAACAAGCTACAAATTAGAAACCTTTCAGTCTCCACCCTACATTTGTCCATGTCCATGGAGTTGTTTGTGTTTGCTTTTTTCCCAAGGTAGTTTCTTGGCAGCCAGTTCCTCTTTCTCCCTTTAAGGTGCCTCCACCCTCCTAAATTACTTAGTTCCCTGTTCATTTTTGGGTCCTCTCCCTTGAGCACCCACAGCACATAAACATTAGTTCAGTCCCAGCTGTCTTTGGGATTCAGATACTTCCCTCTTAAATAAAAACTAGTTGTAGTGTTTGGGTTTGTTTGTTCCAAAAACACACTCATAGAGGACTGTAAAAACAATTCTGTAGGTTTATCTCCCTTTCTTCTATAAAGTCCTCCAACATCCTCCTAACAGGCTTTACACCCTTAGGGACATGGTTTAGTGGGCATGGTGGTGAAGGGTTGACGGTTGGACTGGAGAATCTTAATGGTCTTTTCCAACCTTAATGATTCTGTGATTAAAAAAATAACAATTACAAACCATGCACCTCATTGCTTTGCAATTCCTGGCATAAGAGCCTGAGTTAATAAATTTTGGCCTATAGACTGAACATCCTTAGTCTTCTGAGGCTTCCAGTTCTCTAGAGTCCTTTGCACTTTGGTTTCAAGATGCTGAGTCTTCAGTGACAGCAGTCAAAGTATTCTTGTCCCTTGCTTTTCTCTCCAGTTCTGTGCTGCTGCAGCTGTATTGCTACGGCTGCCTGAGGTGATGCAATGGAAACTGGGCTGTGGACTCACTCAGCTTAAAAAAACATCAGGGCTCTCAACCATTGTACAGTTTTCTCAAATACATTTAAAAGTTATTAGATAAATACACAAAACAATGAATATCAATTGCAGAAATCAGAAGGGAGAAAAAAAAAAACTTTATTTTTCTTCTTAATCAGAGTGAAGAATACGCACTCATTTCTAATAAAATACATTAAAGGAACATTCCCTGGGTCTATGCAAAATGTTCTTCCCTTTGTGTCCAGAATGAGCCGAGGACAGTTGAGAACATGAGGATCATTTGCAGAAAGCCTTCTTTATCCACAGCTTCTACTTGTTTGCTTCATGTGAAGAGCTCAAAGCAACTTACAGATTTAGCTGAACTGATGGTGGTCCCCAAAGGGTAAGAAGTATTCCCCTATTGGTGAGTCAGGTGGCACCTATACAGGTGAAACATCACGCTCAAGGTCAGGAAATGAGCCCATGGCAAAGCTGGAAGAGAAGCAGTAGAGGTGAATTTAATAGGGACCGACGGCAGCCAGCTGCCTTGCTGCAGCTGTGCTCGGGGAACATTGATCTTATTTTGTTGATGCAAGTGAACTTCTCTAGGCAGGGAATAGCACATAAAACCAAACCATTTATCAGCTGTTAAGAGAAATGAGCTGTAAAATGTTAGGCTGTCACAACTGTAATGCAGGCAGCAATTAGTAAGCTTTGAAGGGGGGATGTTTCTCCTCTCTATCCTTCTTGTATGTTCCTATAAAGCTTTGGTCCTATGGAAGGCTATTTCCGAGACTCTCACCTTGGAGAGTGTGTATTCTGATAATAAAGCATTTCAGTCTGGAAGCACTCCCACCACCTTTTTTAAAAGTATAATGCAAGGATCTTTTCATTTTGACATGCTAGACACATTTCCGGGATGCAGAAACATCTCTTACCTAAACCCCTAGAGGCCTGGAAAGAGAAATGTATGGCTTCACTACCTGAAGTGAAACTTCTGTGCCATTGGAGGCAACAAGAAAACTCTGGTTATAAGTAAGATAAGAAACAGTGTGTTCAAAAACTGTTAGAAAAAGGCAAACTCAAAAGCCCACGCTGTGGGGAGATAAGTATAAATCTCTCCTTGTACCAGCCATCCATCAATTCACATTGAGTTGCGCAGTAACAGCAAGGGCAGAGTAAAAACAGCAGCAATGTTTCCTCTGATTCCCCTGGCACCATATTAGCTGGTGGCGCTCAAAGAGATAACAAAACAGAATTACAGGTCCATAAACTCATAGGATCAACCAGGTTGGAAAAAACCTTCAAGATCACCAAATCCAACCATCAACCTGGCCTACTGAGTTCCACCACTAACCCAAGTCCATTGGTGCCATGTCCACATGTCCTGAATACTTCTAGGGATGAGGACTCCACCACTTCCCAGGACAGTCCATTCCAATGCTCAATCACCCTCTCCATGAAGAAATTCTTCCTGATATCCAATCTAAATCTCCTCTAGTGCAAGTTGAGACCATTTCTTTACATTCTATTATTTGTCACCTGTCTTAATTTCTGTCTGAGATGGGTAAGTTGCAAAATGACTACAGGTAAGGAGCATTTTATCTCACCACTGCCAGCTCCAGTACAGTCTCCACATCCTTCTCTAACTATAGGTGATTGCTGAGTCTTCTTGACACACTCAGGGAAACATATTGCACCTTGAGGTGAATGGATCCAAATGAATAGCTCATCAATTCCCATGACATACTTCAGAGAGTGAAAACATGTCTCCTCATGGCCGATCCTTTATTTTCTCTAATTTTTTCCTTCATTCTTTCATACTGAAGACCACAGGGAGCTTTTTCCCAGTACAGGGACCTGAGAAAAGGCCACTGCTGGATCAAATTAAGGTGATCGCCCCTCTGTACTCAGCACTGGTGGGGCTGCACCTCAAATAGTATGTTCAGTTTTGGGCCCCTCACTACAAGAAAGATAATGAGGCCATGGAGCATGTTCAGAGAAAGGCAACAAAGCTGTGAAGGATCTGGAGCACAAGTCTTCTGGGGAGCAGCAGAGGGAATAGGGTTGTTTAGTGTGGAGAGGAGGAGCTCAGGGGAGACCTTATAGCTCTGTATAACTGCCTGAAAGGAGGTTGTGTTGAGGTGGAGGGTCAGCCTTTTCTCCCAGGTGACAGTGATAGGATGAGAGGGAATGGCCTTAAGTTGTGCCAAGGAAGGTTCAAGTTGGATATTAGGAAAAATTCTTCCCAGAAAGAGTGGTGAGGTACTGGAACAGGCTGCCCAGGGAAGTGGTGGAGTCATCGACCCTGGAGGTGTTCAAGAAACGTGGAGATATGGCACTGAGAGACATGGTTTAGTGGCATGGTGGAGATCGGCTGATGGTTGGTCTACATGATCCTAGTGTTTTTTTTCAAACTTAATGATGATTCTATGATTTGTGTTTATCACTTATCTTAGCTACTGAGTTGGGCAGAGAGGACCCTGATGAGGTTTAACAAGAGCAAGTGTAGAGTCTTGCACCTAGGGAGGAATAACCGCATGCACCAGCACAGGCTGGGGGATGACCTGCTGGAGAGGAGCTCTGTGGAGAGGGACAGAGGGACCCGGGGGTCCTGGTGGACAACAGGTTGGCCATGAACCAGCAGTATGCCCCGGTGGCCAAGAAGGCCAATAGCATCCTGGGGTGCATTACAAAGAGCGTGGCCAGCAGGTCAAGGGAGGTGATCCTGCGGCCTCACCTGGAGTACTGTGTCCAGTTCTGGGCTCCCTGGTACAAAAAAGACAGGGATCTCATGGAGAGAGTCCAGTGGAGGGCCACAAAGATGATAAAGGGCCTGGAGCATCTTCCCTATGAGAAAAGGCTGGGCGACCTGGGTCTGCTCAGCCTTGAGAAAAGAAGACTCAGAGGGAATCTGATTAATGTTTATAAATATCTAAGGTGCGGGAGGCAAAGGAACGAGGCCAGACTCTTTTCAGCAGTGTGTGGCAATAGGACAAAGGGAAATGGCCACAAACTGAAGCATAGGAAGTTCCACATAAATGTGCGTAAGAACTTCTTCACAGTGAGGGTGACGGAGCACTGAAACAGGCTGTCCAGAGAGGTTGTGGATTCTCCTTCTCAGGAGATATTCAAGAACCACCTGGACACCTACCTGTGCAGCCTGCTGTAGGGAGCCTGATTTGCAGGAGGGTTGGACTCAATGATCTCTAGAGGTCCCTCTCAGCCCCTACAATTCTGTGACTCTGTGATACTGGAAACCAGTGTCATTCCTTTCCCATTCTGTCCCTTGTTCTTGGTAGTTTTTTACTCACTGAAGCAGCAGTAGTACCGAAGCTGCAAGGAAATATTGAAACACTAATTAACTTCTTAATTTTGTGTGTGGGCAGGCACTTTCTTTCCCCTGGAGCACAACTGATTTCCGAGGTATTTATTTGGGCTTGCAGGGTGTTTGCATACTGTGTGTGCTCCTTGTGTATGTGTTGGTATGTGTGTGGGATGCCGCCGGCTGTATCTGCCTGCAGCTGAGCCTGTGTGACATTCCCCTTAGAGCAAGTGAGTTTTCCAATACAAATGTGAAAAACCCAACCCTCTCCTCTGCTTTCTTTCAGTTGCTGGATAAAAGCAGATCACACTGCTTCTCCAGCAAGCCATCTGTGTTACAGTACCCCAGCAACCAAGCGCCATCCCTCGAGCTGTAGTGAACTGGTGGTGATCATCTAGCACAAATTCACCCTGAAGCAGTCACCCCATGAGGTTTTCCTTTTTGATTTTTCCAGTGAACTGAAATCTGTGTGGTATTGCTGAAGCTAATCTGATTTTCCCTGGGAGGTGGTTTGGCGTGTGGCTAGACTTTGTGTGAGCGGTGATTAAAATTGCGTGCGTTTCCATAGAATCCTAGAATCACCAAGGTTGGAAAAGACCTACAAGAACATCCAGTGCAACCATCCACCTACCACCAATAGTTCTCACTAAACCATGTCCCTCAACACAACGTCTAAACGTTTCTTGAACACCTCCAGGGTCAGTGACTCCACCACCTCCCTGGGCAGCACATTCCAGCGCCTGACCACTCTTTCAGAAAAGTAGTACTTCCTGATGTCTAGTCTGAATCTCCCCTGGCGCAACTTGAGGCCATTCCCCCTCGTCCTGTCACTAGTTACAAGAGAGAAGAGGCTGACCCCCAGCTCACTACAGCCTCCCTTCAGGTAGTTATAGAGAGCGATAAGGTCTCCCCTGAGCCTCCTCTTCTCCAGACTGAACAATCCCAGCTTCCTCAGCCGCTCCTCATAAGCCCCTCAACCAGCTTTGCTGCCCTTCTCTGGACACGCTCCAGAGCCTCAACGTCTTCCTTGCAGCGAGGGGCCCAAAATTGAACACAGACTTCCTTCACATACTTCCTTCTGCCCAGCTTTCTCTTTCATAAGTCTCTTCTGCTTTGGTGGAGAGCATTACTGAGACTCCAAACTGAAAATATGTATAAAATGTGTTTCGGCTGTGTCTTTCTGTGCATGTTTCATGCAAAGAAAAACTTTATGGTGCAAAAATTCGGCCCTCCAAGCATTACTAAATACTGTCATTTAGAGATTGAAAATATGATTTATTTTGGAAAAACTGCTGAACTGGCTATGGCTCAGTGATAGCAGTTATAAAGCGGCCTTTTCTGCCCTAAAGGCAGGTGCTGAGAGGAGCCCCGTGCGCAGCCGCTCACAGTGGATTCCTCTGGGCACTGAACTGCTGAGGCAGCAGTGCTTGAAGGGCTTGTTGCTTCATGCCTGCCTGGTGGGAGGCTGCAGGCACCTAAGGGTCTGGAAGGCAAGATGTGTGAGGAGAGGCTGAGGTACCTGGCTGTGTTCAGCCCGGAGCAGAGTCTGAGGGGAGGCCTCATGGCGGCCTACAGCTCCCCACTGGGAGGTGGGGAGGCTCCCCCACAGGAGAGCAGGCGTTGATCTCTCTCTGGTAACAGAGATAGGAGCTGAGAGAATGGCACAAAGCTGCAACAGGGAGGTTCAGATCAGATACTGGGAAAAGATTCATCACCAGAGGGTGGTTGAGCCTCCCAAGGCTCACAACACTGAGCGTGCTGGAGATGAAGAGCCATTTGGACAATGCTCTCAGACATAGGGTCTGATTTTTGGGTGGTCCTGTGTGAAGCCAGGAATTGGACTCAATGGTCTTTGTGGGTCTCTTCCAACTTGGGATACTCTGATTCTATAGTTCTGTATATTCTGCTCCAGCAGAAAGCATGGTCCCTCCTGGCCTACTGCCCCCTCAAATACAGAATCATAGAATCACAGAATTGTTTGAGTTGGAACGGACCCTTGAAGGCCATCCTGTCCAACTTGTCCCCTGCAATGAACAGAGACACCTACGGCTACATCAGGGTGCTCAGAGCCCCATCCAGCCTGACCTTGAATATCTCCAGGGTCAGAGTATCCACCACTTCTCTGGGCAGTCTGTTCCAGTGCCTCACCACCCTTATTGTAAAAAGCTTCTTCCTTATATCCAGTCTAACTCTCCCCTCTTTTCATTTGAAACCATTTCCCCTTGTCCTGTCACAACAGACCATGCTAAAGAGTCTGGCCCCTTCTTTCTTACAGCCCCACTTTAGATACTGAAAGGCCATTCTCAAGTCTCCTGGAGCCTTCTCTTCTTCAGGTGGAACAGCCCCAGCTTTCTCAGCCTGTCCTCACAGGGGAGGTGTTCCATCCCTTGGATTACACAAATGTGTCACTTGTGGGACTCTACAAAGACTTAGGCTCAACTAGACCCAGATACCACAAGGATCTGAGTAGAACTGGAAGAGCACTGACTTTTAAAGCAGTTTTCACTTTGGTTTGTTTCATTCTGTATGATTTAGCACACTTCAAAAAGAGCTGTTTGTGTAACAGGTTTCCACGGGTAAAGCTGAGCTCTAACCTTAAATGTTTTTTCCCCTTTGCATTGCACTTAACAGCACAAAGTTATGCTCCCTGTGCATTAGGAGAGCAGGAAATTACATAGTAAATGTTAGCAGGGGCTGAAGAATAGGCTTTGATTATCATTTGATAAACCCATGTAAATTCCATTAGAGCTGAGAGGCGTTATGTGGATATACCGGGGCAAAAAGAGACCATTTGCTCTCAAGTACATGTAACTAAATAAAAATTTAACAGCATATAGTGCATAATGTTAGACTGTAGGTTAATGCTTTTGCATGAAAAATGCCAGATGAACTGAAATTGCTATACAGAACAAGAGAAGCTCTGGCTGCCCCAGTGAGCCCAGTGAATAGCTCCAGTATTCACTGCTCAGGCTCATTATATGGCTGGGGGCTGACGGAAATGGCCGTGTCACCGGCTGTGACCTTTGTCAGGACCTGCAGGGCAGAAAACAATCTAGGGAAGATAAGACAACACTTGGCACCTAAAAACTGGCTTTGTATCCTCTGCTGAACTTATTCCTGACAGCATTTTTCTTGCCAGTGTGATCAGCAGGCAACATCTTAATCATCACCTTTCTCACTGTAGAACGGCCTGTCACAAGCATCACAGAAGCTCAGTTTTCAGAGCCTGGTGCCAGCACACTCTAAATTCCCACTGGTAATCACTTCCAAGTTCAACAAGACCAAGTGCTGGGTCCTGCACTTTAGTCACAACAACCCCAGGCAACACTACAGGCTTGGGACAGAGTGGCTGGAAAGCTACGTGGTGGAAAAGGACCTGGGGGTGTTGGTTGATGCCTGGGTGAACCTGAGCCAGCAGTGTGCCCAGGTAGCAAGAAGGCCAACAGCATCCTGGGTTGTATCAGAAATAGCGTTGCCAGCAGGAGCAGGGAGGTGATCATCCCCCCATACTCACCCCTTGTGGGGCTGCACCTTGAGTACTGTGTTCAGTTTTTGGCCCCTCAGTAGAAGAAAGACATCAAGGCCTTGGAGCATGTCCAAAGTAGGGCAATGAAGCTGTGAAGGATCTGAAGCACAAGTCTTATGAGAAGTGGCCAACGGAACTAGGATTGTTTGGTCTGGAGTAGAGGAGGCTCAGGGGAGACCTTATCTCTCTCTACAACTCCCTGGAAGGAGGTTGTGTTGAGGTGGAGGTCGGCCTCTTCTCCCAGGCGATAATGATAGGACAACAAGGAATGGCCTCAGGTTGCCCTAGGGAAGGTTCAGGTTGGATATTAGGAGGAATTTTATTCTTGGAAAGAGTGGTGAGACGCTGGAACAGGTTGCCTAGAGAAGCGGTGGAGTCACTGTCCCTGGACGTGTTGAAGGAAAGGGTAGATATAGTTTAGGGGCATGGTTTAGTGGGCAGTATTGGTGGTAGGTGGATAGTTGGACTAGATGATCTTAGAGGTCTTTTCCAACTGTAATGATTCTATGGTTCCAGAGTGGTTTCAGAAATGTGTGCCCAGCAGGAAGGAGGGCATCTTTCCGTGGAGCAAAAGAGCACCAGTCAGTGGGATGGTTCCCAACCAGGATGCTTCCAGCATTGCTGGAGTAGAAAACACAAATCCATACCTTCTTCATCCTATACAATTATGTTTTATTTTACAAGGCTCTCCTAGAGCTGAGTTAGAACAACTGTAACTAACCAGTAAGCTCTGTTTGGTCCTTTGTGGAGCCAGGAGTTGGACTCAATGATCCTTATGGGTCCACTCCAACATGAGATATTCTATGATTCTGTGATATTCTTAAGGCACAGATAATTATCTGTGCAATAGCAGCAGCTTCACAAAACAGTTACATGTCCATGCCCAAACAAAGACATGTGCAGGACACATGTATGGAAAATGTATGAATGCATCTGTGTAGAATGGCTTCCCTGCAGTTGAAGAAGCCCCAGCCCTTGACACAAAAATGACATAGTCCCAGGGAAAAGGATTCCAAAAGATATTTTTCATTGCTTGATTCTTCATAAAGTTCAGGAAAATAAGCTTCCAGATTGTTTGCAAATAAGGAGTATGGGATTAAAGAAATACCCATTTCTGCTACAGCTTTCACTGACATAGGGAATTACAACTTCATATTTTAATTAATATATGTTCCTAACAATCATTACACTTTATGACAAGAAAGAATTGCTAGAATGAAGTCCATGGTCAGGTGCACAGCCCAACTTTTCAGTGCAGACTGTCACCTTATTGCCATTTGCCCATAATGCCTGTACAGTTTTGGAAAGCCTCAGTAACACAGGAACCCAACCTTTAAAGTTTGTCATGTGATTTATGTTCCTATAGCCACTGCTGGTTCAGATTTCACATCACTTACTGAAGGGAAAGTTGAACTGATCTGTTCTTTATGATAAAAGAGCAGCCACCTAATTAATAGCAGGTCAGCACAACATACATTATAGTGTGGTTTAGCATTTATGTTGAGAATCTCCTGTCATCTTCACCACCACCCACAAATGCCATGGCAACCACATTGCAAAGGGACTAAAATGCATGCACAGTTTAACATGCTGCTAAATGAATGCACTACTTGTTTTACCGTTGTGATGATGAATTCATTTCAGCTGCAGTCACTGATTAGCGGAAAGCTGAGTTCCCACTGAAGGCAAAATAAACAAACAGCTCAGATTTTGCCTTTTAGTAATTGAGCAGTTTTGCAGAATTCAGCTGTGTGGGCAATTAATGGAAAGGACCTCAAATTATATGTTGCACTTGCATATTAACTTTCAGAAGTGCCATAAGAAAGTAATCTTTACAGTGAACACAAGGTTCAACCAGCAAAAGCAACAGTTTGTTGAATACTTAATACAGAATAGTTGTTTATTCAAGTATGTTTGAATATTAAATAGCTTATGCAATTATTCTTAAGTGTAATGAGTTTCACCAGTTTTGAAAAGCTCAAGCAAGTCAATAATTTGCTGCAATTAAAAAAAAAGCAGCTAGCATTGCGATTGCTCATGAAATATGGGAACATGGTCCCTAACACATTCTTATGATGTGTTAAAGGCACTTAAATGTGTCCTTGTTCTTCACATACTTTCTTCACAGCTTGTTCCCCCATGAGAAGCCACCTCCAGAGGTGTGGGCTTTTCTCAAACGCTGCCATTCTCCCATGTTACACCTACATCCCACTTTCCCATAGCCTTATATATCACCTCCAGGTATTAATTACTCCATGCTCCTCGTAGGGATCATTAGTCACATATTTAACTTAAAACACTGGCTTACAGATTGTCTACAGACAGCTCTGAATCCAAGAACGAACTGTTCCTGTTACGTATTCACCGGTTATTTTTCCCCTCTTTGTACTTCCAACCATCTCCCAGTAGAACTGAAGGAAAAAAAAAAAAAACACCACAAAACAAACAGATGAAAAATGAGGGACTGCACTGAAAGCAGGATCTGCAGCCAGAAGGATTCTGTCTGATTTTAGCCACCCCTATCTGACCTTCCTTTGTGTTCAAGAAGCGTGTAGATGTGGTACTTAGGGACATGGTTTAGTGGGCAATATTGGCGGTAGGTAGACAGTTGGACTAGATTATCTTAGAGGTCTTTTCCAACTTTAATGATTCTATGATTCTTTAAACTGTCATGTTCATTTACTGGCCTTGGAAGTGGTGGGATAAAAGGTCTCCAAAAGGAGCAGGTAGGACCATGGAAATTAGTGCTGCTGAGATATGGGCACAGTAGAAGACCATTATTTTTTAACATCTTTCTTATGCACTACAGTCTGAAGTGCTACTGCTCTCCAGCCCTTCCATTTTCTCTTGCTCAAACTGGTCAATGTGTTTTTTTTGTGGAAAAAACACAGCACTTTTCTTGCCTGAGCCTGCTGCCCTCGTCTTTTGGTTTAGTTTCTGTCTTTAGAGAGAAGTTGAGCTGGGCAACCAGATTCAGAAATTCAGATCTCACAAACAGTGCAAAATGTCTTTGGCACCGGGATCAGAACAAAGATGAAAACCACAGAATGAAAACAGAACCGGAGGATGCTGGACCTGAATTTTTTGGCCACTTTTGCACTCAAAGCCAGGTTGTTTTGCAGCGTTGTTAACTTTGGGTCCCCAGCTCAAGCAGGGGAAAGGGTGTGCCAGAGCATGCTGCAGTTTTTGCTTTCACCAGGCACTGGAATTTCTCTTTGAGTGAAAGATCAACTTGCTGCTGTGGACATAGGATGTGGCCAAAGTGTGCCCCTAGCATGGGAACTAAGAAGTCCCAGGTCTGGTAGCACGAGATATTTCATAGAATCATAGAATTGTTTGACTCAGAAAGGACCCTTAAAGGTCATCTCGTCCAACTCCCCTGCAGTGAACAGGGACACCTACAGCTCGGTGAGAGTGCTCAGAGCCCCATCCAGCCTGACCTTGAATGTCTCTAGGGTCAGCGCATCCACCACATCTCTGGGCAACCTGTGCCAGTGCTTCACTACCCTCATCATAAAACACTTTTTCCTTATATCCAATCTAAATCTCCCCTCTTTTAGTTTGAAACCATTTTCCCTTGTACTATCACAACAGACTCTACTAAACAGTCTGTCCCCTTCCTTCTTACAGCCCCCCTTTAGATACTGAAAGGCCGCTCTCAGGACTTCCTGGAGCCTTCTCCGGGCTGAACAGCCCCAGCTCTCTCAGTCTGTCCTTGCAGAAGAGGTGTTCCATGCCTTGGATCATTTTTATGGCCCTCTGTTTCTATTTCCTAGTACCAAGATGACTTCTGAGAGTGGATTTCTCCCTGGAGGCACTTGGATCAGCATCCAGCAACCCATTCGCTTTCTTTTGACTCCCTAAACAGAGTAAGCTTCTTAATTTCTGCCTGGAAGACATCCTTCTCAGCCCTGTGTACATTCTTGTGTCTCTTTCTCCAATCGCCTCCAGCTTTTCAACCTCCTGCCTGTTTTGTGGATGCCAGAGCAGGGCAGCAGTCTAGGGAGAGAGGGGTTACTCAGACAGCAAAATCCTCTTCTTCTCCCTGGATTGCCTCTGTTTATACATGTACAGATCAGATCAGTTCATGGTCAGTTGGTTGCTCACTCTGACTCGCAAGCATTTGTTAGCCAAGGCTTTCCACCACTGCAATCCCACCAAGAAAATACCGCCTTCTTTCTCTGATCTTGTGACTTAATTTGGCTGTACTTCTTTGCCTCCAGATTACCAATTACTCATTTGTATCACTGACCTCTATTTCTTCTCTTTGCCATTTTCCCAACCAGCTCATCTGAAAAATCTGCTGGTAATGACTTAAAGGTGTTTTTTTTTATCCTTAGTTGCTGATAAACTACATTAGTGTAGAGCCAAGAACTGGTCCCTGTGGGATCCCTCCAAGCACACACCCACTCAAAGAAAATGTATCTGTTTATAATTATATTTGAGGCCTGAAGTAAGACAACTTTTAATCCATTTAATGTGTTTCCCAGTGATTTTGTATTGTTTTAGTTACTTCATCAACCTGCTGTACTGTTACAAGGCACATTTCTTACAGAAGCCTAATATCCATTCCCTCATCAGCCAAATGTGTAATCTAAAGCAAACTTCCCCTGATCGGTGTTAAAAAGTGGTGTAAAAAATGGTCATGGGATATATCTGCCCCACATTCACAGCAGGAACTGCAGCCTGGTGTAGAGAGACCCAAAATAACACTACATTTCCTGGTTTGGGTATCAGTAGGAGGGTAGGCATAGCACTACATTTATATAAATTCATATCTTATATATAATATAAATAATGTAAATATGTATAAATTAAAGATATCATTGCTGGAGGACGGGTGTGATCTCAGCAAGGTGAAACTGCTGCCGGCAGTGCTGCTGCTTCAGTCCTTCTTCATAAACTCATTATCCAGTACTCTCATCCCAGAAGAGAGTCTGTTTTCCTAGCTGCCACCCCACTGGAACCAGAGACTCTCAAGTTTTTAATTCCATAAAGGCTTTGTAAGCTGGAGGTGTTTAAAAGAAATTGCCACGGTGCTGGAAGTAACCTCAGCCAACAAAGCACGGCATCTCTCTGCTTTCTCAAGCACTTGGCGGGCAAAGTGGGTGGAACAAAACCTTGATGTTTATCCTCCTCTCCTGGAGTGTCTGGTGTGATTTTTGTTAAGGGAATGAGGGAATCAGACTGTCTTTCTTACTGTTTTCCAGCTATAGCAGAACTTTGCATGATATGCTCCTACCACATGCGTCCTGCTGTGACTGGAGTAGACTGAGCGCATGGCACATACCTTTACTTACCTTCATGTCGTATGGTCCGTACATTGTTGTCATTTTTTTCGGATGTAAAGAGGACAACTAAAGGAGTTGTCCTTTTCAAAGACCCTTTTCGAACTCACAGAAGAGACCTGTGGACTATGCTAGAATTTTGGGTGAATGGAAATAAAAGTGTTTGTAATAGCCACTTGACTTTTCCAAAAGGCAGAGAACCCACAAATTATGTATGCAGACAAAATCAAGCTATTGTAATTTGGATTTAGATTTGGGAATGAATGGGATGTTAATGAGATAATGTCTAGGAGCGATACAGTCTCACTTCTTGGCATAAGAATGCATAATAAAATCTTCTATACTCTGTATTTATAAGGATAAACTCCAATGATACCTTTTCAGTATTTCGTATCTATTTATAACTATACGTTTATTACAATAAGATTATAATTTCAATGTTTCTTTGTGTACGTAAAGTCCAATTTCAAGCTTATAAATAAAGCTTAAAGGACAATGAAAAATAGGAAACAGTGAAGCACAGGGAGGTTAAACTCATGAAGGGCAATGCTGTTCCTCTGAAAACTTTATCTACTGTCTGAAAAACACTTTTGGGTTTGGTTTGATTGCCAAAGCGGGGATTATTCAGCAGCAACAGCCAGAACAAAAACCATTAAAAGAACAAAATAGGAAGGCGAGATCTCTGCAGCCAGGGTTTAATTCATGTTAATATGCACGAGAATGCAATTAGGAAGGCTCTGAATTGCAGGAATGCGTGCCTGATGACATGCAAATCTCATTTCAGTGGGGGCAGCCACCCGAAGAGGGGTGGTTAATAGATTATCTGAATCCTTATCATGGAGCAAGCTGCTTGGGGTGGAGTTCATCAATATAAATAAAAGAAAAGGAACATCGGTAATGAAAGGATGACTGGGTGGGTCATTTATAAGCAAATATTCTCCTGGTAATTTTAGTGCTGTGACCACCTGTAAGCTGCCTTTGCTGCTCAGAGAGTTTGGGCCTACCGAGAGCAGGAAGCGCGAGGCAGAAATTCTGTCTCAGCTGCATTTTTTTGTTCTGCAGAAGGAATCAAAAATAACTGTTGCTGCTGCTAATCGTTAATCACTCTGAAAACAAAGCTGGCCTTGCAAAGCCAACGGGGGAAGTCTGAGAAGAGGAAGAAAGTATTTGGCTGATGTCTGGAAGCTCAAATGTCTCTAATTTGGGGTTTCCTATATTTTGCTTGTGTGATTATTTCATAGTCTCATAAATTACACTGTTGAACAGATTTTCTTTTTGCATAATCTGCATTTTCCTTTGGACAATGATATTCAAATACTCCAATTTATTATTCTCAGCTCCATTCAGCTCTTATAGATTACTGTAGTGGTGTCCTTCTACTGCACTGTCTAACTGCCGATTCAAGAATCCTGCAATCATAGAATCATTAAGGCTGGGAAGACCACTAAGATCATCTAGTCCAACCCCAACCCATCCCCCACCATGCCCACTAAACCACGCCCCTCAGTGCCACATCTCCAGGTTTCTTGAACACCTCCAGGAATGGTGACTCCATCAGTTCCCTGGACAGCCTGTTAATGAACACGAATGAATGAATCTGCATTGCTCTGCCTATGTGAGTGGAAATATCTTGTTTACAAAACCTCCCTACTCACAACCAGCACTGACAGCTTCACCTTCAGGGTGACAGATGAGCACTGGAAAAAGCAGAAAGTCCCAGTATATACTGGAGAAAGTGAATTAAAGGATTCCAGTTACACTTCTTCAGTTAATTGGACCATTTCTGTAGACACATTAAATCCTGGGATTCCTCCATAGAAGTGTCACTTAATCTGAGCATAAGGTTAGATTTACTGATCTGTACCTAGGCTCCTGAAGATTTAAGAGATGTGTGGATGTGGCACTAAGACACATGCTTTAATGGTGGGGCTCAGTAGGTCAGGTTGATGGGTAGACTTGATTAACCTGAAGGTCTTTTCTAACCTGTACTCTTCCGCGCTTCTAGAAGGTGGAAAGAGAGATGCCTAGGTAGTCAGTGATGCTGGGATATGTCCAAGATGTTGCTTTTGTACAGCATGGTTCTGCTTTGATCCTGCATTTGCTTTTAGAGATCATGTAGTCATACAGCTGGAAGTCCCTCCAGGCCTGCCCTCGAGACCTGCTCCTTGTGCCCATGCTCAGTTTCAGGCTCTTCCACCATCTGAGGTTTTCAGAAGTTGCAGAAATAAATAGCAGCAGCTGAATTTCCCCGGAATGCTCTCAGCCAAAAGTCCCGAATCGTCTAGTTTTGGGGATTGCTTAGCTGTCATTTTTGTACAGACATGCAATGTCTTAAATGTTCGCCCTCATCTTCTTTGTTTCTCCTTCTCATGTTTGCACTGTTTTGGGTTGCAGGATGGTTGGTTGTACTGGCGTAGGCACAGCTGAAGGAAATTGAGGTGAAATGGGGGTAAAATAAAGGTGAATGATCACATGGACCTGTAAACAAGTTGAAACACAGTATGAAAAATAGGTGGTTTCAACTTTGGCACTGAGAGAATGAAGTTGTTTGAAAGAAGACGCTGAGAGAGAATCCAAGTCTTCTCCAGAGTAGAGCAAGGCGTATAGCCTACTTTGCAGTGTGGACATACCTTGAGGCTGGAAGCAGGCCTTGTTCCTAGAACTGCCCTGCCTTCTGATATCTGGAAGGTGGATTGCTCCCTGCCATGGCCTGCGTGTGGGATTTTCTCAGCCAAAACTTTGAAGTCGGCTGTTCTGCCCGCGCTGTGATGTGGGGCTGCATGTTTGTAATTTGTGAAGCACCTCAGGGTGAAAGGCCTTCTGTAAACAGTGTTATTCATCAGGAAATAACCGGGCCCGTGCTTTGAATGTTAGCTGGCTTCATTCCCAACCCCCCCCCCCACGTTCTGCTGTTTATTTTTTTTTTACTACAGTGGCGCCCAGGGAGAAAACGAAAGTAAGGGTCCCTCGTGCTAAACTCTACACAAATATAAATGTCATCTTCTGAATGGCAAGGGAGGAAAAGGCTGTGGGAAGGGAAATGTTTTATACTCTTTGTGTGAGACTATTTCTTTCCCAGCTCAGCAAGGATGATTGGAGTGCAGAAGGTCTCTATATTTTTCCTTAGATGTAACCTTAAAGTGAGTCCCCACAATGGGAACTGAGCAGCTAGATTCCTCATCTCATTTGCAGGGCAAAGAGGCATCCTGGAGGCAGTGCACCAAAATTAAGATGAGATGATGTGCATCCTTCAGGTACCTGCTCTTCTCCACTGATTTAAAGGAAAAAATATGAAACTAGCCCACAATTTGGCTATTACCCATTGAGATGACAACCCAGAGGGAGAAAGCTTCTTGTGGGCAAACCACACTATATTAAACTGTAAGTGTCCTTGGAGATGTTCAAGGCCAGATTGGATGGTGCCATGGGCAGCCTGATTTGGTGGTTGGCTGCCCTGCCTATGGAAGGAGGGTTGGAACTGGATGATCGTTACGGTCCCCTCCAACCTAAGCGCTTCTATGATTCTATGAAATGTAAAAGTCCCTTGAGATACACTGCCTCCACCTTGGGGCTGAGCAACACTCTGATCTCTGAAGACTGTCCCTTTCTCTTTGCGTTATGGGAGCTAAAGCAAGAGACAAAGATGTGAACTCTCCCAGTGGCATAGCTAAAGGAGTAGGGTGATGGTGGGAGTATGTATGTCCAACCAGAGTGGGACAAGTAGAAATACCAGAGTGAATTGGATCTTGTGTGCCTGACAAGAGACCAGTCAAAGCTCCAACAAGCCTCCCTTTATTCCCACAGGAATGTAGTGTATCTTATAGGATGCCAAGGACGGTATTCATGTTAAAAACAAACAAAAAAAGGTCTTCTGTGTGGAATAAATACTGAGTGCTAATGCTCACATTGGGATTCAGGCTTTCCGGGGATTCTGGGCTGTGGTGCTCTGAGTTTTTTCCAGGGCAATTAGTATCCTCAATAAAAACGCACCTGCCTGCAAGCCATGGCAGATCGTTAGGGGTTAGTTCAGATGATTAGCTAAAATCCAGCTTCCGGAGCCTGCAGTACAGGGCTGGAACTTGTGCATGAACAGAAGTGCCTGTGGCTTCCTCTGCTTCCTGGCTCCTATTGACTCAGAAAGGCTCCAGCACAACCTCTCCTCTTTTTGGCATTTTGGCAGGACTCCACCATATCAGAGGTGTAAAAAAAAGGTAAGGAATGAAGCTAACAGAACGAAAGAAAAGCATTTTAAACAGGACATAAACCCCTCCTGGTGGAAACACTGAGACAGCTTGTTTAAAGATCTCACCTCCAATCCTTTTACCCACCTTGCTGCCCATTCATTTATGTGTCACACATATGCAAGCCCCTTTTCTGAGCAGAGACCAATTTATTTTGATCTGGGCCCAGGTTCTTAGTGGCTGGTTAGGAGAAAATGGAGATATTCTTCCTGTTTGCACTGAGGTTCACTTTGGGGAACCAGTTAGTAATGATCGCCACGGTCCAAAATGTCCTGGAACCATCTACTCTAGAATAACACCACGTTGTGATGGTTGGAGAGGACTCTGTTTCCCTCCCAGAGTCTCATTGTGCTGAGTTTTATGGCTTGATATGAAATAATTTATTTTCTTTAGGTCTGGGCTGAATATTTGCTGTGAGATTTTAACTCTTCCTGGCCCAGTAGGGGGAGGTTTTGCAGTGCCAAGAAAGAATGATTCCCATCAGGGTGAGGATTCCCATTGCAGGGTTGGCTTGAATCCATCCCATTTTCTTTTTACAGTTCGTGGAGACTTTGAGGAAGTTTTGACAATGTCAGGAATGGTTGCCTCCTACTTCCGAAGTAATGACAGCTACACCTTCTCTCTGCCCTGGTTACATGTGCCTGGACCAAAAGGCTGCCAGCAGGAGGGTGTTTTGTGCCACTGCAGACATCTCACCATCTAAATCCCATGAGTCTGCCAATGCTCATCTTTATGACTTACCTGATTACTCATTATCTTTCCACTGCTAAAATCTGTCAAATCACTACAATGTGACTTCACCTTACTTTCCCACAGTAGTGATTTACGCTTTGGGATTTATGCTGATATTAAAAGGACCCAATGACCAAATGTAAACACACCCTCTGACTCAGTCATGGTGTACTTTAAAAGACACAACCTATAAACATCCTTTCCTGCTCAGGTCCAAACAAAGATAAATCTCCTTCCCACAGCAGTACGCCTTGAAGTTCATAAAATCATAGAATGGCTTTGGTTGGAAGGGACCTTAAAGATCATCCAGTTCCAACCCCCCTGCCATGGGCAGAGTTATCACCCACCACATTGGGTTGCAGAGGCCCCCATCCAACCTGGCCTTGAATGCCTCTGGTGATGGGGCATCCACAGCTTCTCTGGGCAGCCTGTGCCTGTGCCTCACCGCTCTCTGAGTATATAATTCCTAACCTCGAACCTAAATCTCCTCTATTTTAGTTTAAAGCCATTCCCATTTGTTCCATCACTATCAATCAGCCCATGTAAAAAGTTGATCCCATTTCTGCTTGTAAGCACCTTTTAAGTACTGGAAGGACGCAATGAGTTCTGCCAGGAGCCTTCTTTTCTTCAAGCTAAACAAGCCCCATTTCCTCAACCTTTCTTCATAGGAGAGGTGCTCCAGCCCTTTGAGCATCTTTGTGGCCCTCCTCTGGACCCACTCCAAGAACTCCACATCCTTCCTGTAGCGGGGGCCCCAGGCCTGGGTGCAGTACTCCAGATGGGATCTCACAAAGGCAGACCAAAGTGGTACAATTCCCTCCCTCTTTTGATGCAGCCCAGCGTACTGTTGGCCTTCTGGGCTGCAAGAGCACACTGCTGGCTTTGAGCATCTTCTGAGGATGCCATAGAGTCCCCTGCAGCTCTCCACCTTTATCCTACTTCTTCCTTTAATTTTATGGGTAAGTCCTTGGATGACTAATTGATAATGCTTAGCAGTATTTCTCAACCAAGCTGCTTGGAGTAGCGAGGCAGTGAGAATATGTTTGCCTACACGCACTTCTCAAAATATGACCAGCAGATTTTTTTTACCCATTGAGGCTGATCAACTCTGCAAGTAAATTTTCCAATTTCTATTATCAGGGCTTGACATTCATCAGCTCTATGGAAACTTTCCTCCTTCATTCTTCAAATTTATGAGGAATGTGGGTAAGGAGAGGAATTGTAAATGCTTGTTAGTTAAAGTAAGTTTGATGTAGTTACCAAAACTGGAGGCTCACTTCTATGTAGATGTCCCTGTTCACTGCAGCTGTGTTGGACTAGATGACCTTTAAGGGTCCCTTCCAACTCAAACGATTCTATGATTCTATGATGGAGCATGATTCTATGACTGGAGCATTAAAACTGCTGACAACAAGATGTGTATGAACAGCAGTGTGTGCACAAGAGAAATGGATGGGTGAGATGATGGGAAGAAGCCTTTTAACTGCTTTGTTGTTAAATATATTGGTATTAAGGCTTTAACTAACAAAGCTAGGGGTTTAATGTGGGGCAAGTTGTGTGAGCTGTAAAGGGGATTAAAGACCATGGGCTCACATTAAGAGGTGAGTTGCTCCTGGAGCTTTTATCTGTAATATATGGAAAGAAATACCGGGTAATGGGAGATTTCAATCATAAAGATATATGCTGGAAGTCTCATATAACCAGAAATAAATCTCTTTGAAGTTTCTGAAATGATGTGTGATCATTTTCATTTCATTTTCTAGTGCAGAAGATATTACATCCAACATGAGATAACAGCATTTCAGATTTCATCCTGACGGATTGGTCTGTGCATTGGAAGATGATGATGGTATCTTGGGAACATATGGTTAAGACCCTGTTTTAATGGAGGTAGAGGATGGCCCAGTGTGGTAATGAATATATTGTGTAGCTCAAAAGGGGTAATTTCCCAGTGCTGAAGCAGAATAGCAAAGAATGAAAGTTGGGCAGTTGGCATCCCAGCCAGTTCTGGGAGCTTAAAGCTGGAAGAAAGATAGAATCATAGAATCATTAATGATGTTGGAAAAAACACTAAGATCATCTAGTCCAACCATGAACCCATCACCACCATGCCCACTGAACCATGTCCTACTACAGAGGGGACCCAGATCCTTTTCTCAGCTCTGCTGAATGGCAACAGATAAGTTATCACCTTCCTGTGTCTCCATATCTCTGCTGTAAAACAATATTCCATGGGCACCTCCTGGGGAGAATGGCTTTTTAAGAGCTTACTGTTTTGATTATGTTATTACTCCAAGGAGGAGTAAAGTCATTTCTTTCCCTTTGCACCAATAATTGAACTTATCCCCGAATAACACATTGATGGGTTCTGAAAAGGGAGTGAGAACAATGTCTAAACTGGCCTGAAATTTAGTCAACAGCTTGTAGCATCTCTGGGAAGCCTTCTGAGTAGTCATTACCATGTCTTCCATCTTCAAAGTCAGGAAAGAAAGCAAAAAGAGAACCCTGAGGAATTTTGCAAGCAGCCAGATGAATTTCTTTTTCTTTCTTTCTTTCTTTCTTTCTTTCTTTCTTTCTTTCTTTCTTTCTTTCTTTCTTTCTTTCTTTCTTTCTTTCTTTCTTTCTTTCTTTNTTCTTTCTTTCTTTCTTTCTTTCTTTCTTTCTTTCTTTCTTTCTTTCTTTCTTTCTTTCTTTCTTTCTTTCTTTCTTTCTTTCTTTCTTTTTCTTTCTTTCTTTCTTTCTTTCTTTCTTTCTTTCTTTCTTTCTTTCTTTCTTTCTTTCTTTTTCTTTCTTTCTCAGGCAGAGTTTTCTTTTTTATTCCTCCCAAACTGCAGCCCTTTTCTTGATCTCCTATATAATCCTGAATAACCTGTGCCACTTACTACTGTACTTTCCCAGGGAAAGAAGTAATATATTTAGGATATACCTAGCATTTCAGAAGGATGAAATACAAGTGAGTCAATAGGTGTATTTCAGCAGAAAACTGCAAAAAAGGGGGCCTTGATCTTGCTGATGCTCATCCATCTGCATAGCTCTGTTGTATTTGTACAGGTGCAAAAATCAGACCCGTGGCCAGACCTCATGCACTCACACATCCCTCATGGCTATTGTGCAGAGGAGCAGTTGCCGTGCAGGGTGATGAGATTCTTATGAGCAGCCACCCTGCTGCTATCTGGGGTTTGGGAGAGACCCAAAAGACTGAAAACAACACAAAGTGCAGCATGGAAATAGCTAGCTCAAAAAGCTCAATAGTGGCTATGTGAATTAGATCATTTGAACTGCCAAACGTACACAAACTCACTTATTACGGTCTGACACTGCTCATTGTGTTTCTAACATGGTAAGGACACAGGTGGCTTTTGTTTGTAGTGAGTATTATGAGAAATCAAAAGAAAAAGGGAAAGAAGAAACCCTTCTGCTCCCTGTAGCTAATCAGATAGTCACCTTGAACGAGCACTAATGAAACCAGCACCACATCAAAAGGAACGCTGGCTCCAGCCGAGAAGGTTATTAAAAAATTTAACAGTACCAGACGGCCCCCAACCAGCTTAAGTGACTACATTTTATGTTCCGCTTTGTAAAAAGAAAAGTGGCCCTGTGCTTGCCCCTCTTGGCTGCCACCTGTTTGGGGCCTATCACAATCAAATCAAGGCACTGGGGATGCTGTCCTTGTAGGCAAAGATGATTTTTCTGTTCAGTGGTTCAGTATTTCTTTTCTGCTCTGACACAGGCAGGCCTTCAGTACATACCAACAGAGACCAAAGCCACCAGCTACCAACTTGCTTTTTCGCAGGATCACAGAGTCAAAGATGTTGGAAGGGCCCTCTGGGTCTATCTGGTCCAACCCCTGCTCAAGCAGGGACACCCACAGCAGGGTGCCCAGGACCATGTCCAGGTGAGTTTGAAGATCACAGAATCATAGAATATCCCGAGTTGGAAGGGACCCATAAGGACCATTGATTCCAATTCTAAGATCTCCAAGGAGGAGACTCCGCAACCTCTCTGGGTAACCTGAGCCAGTGCTCCATCACTGGCACAACTCAGAAGTGCTTCCTGACATTCAGAGGGAACCTCCTGAGCTTCCCTTTACGCCCGTTGCCTCTTGTCCTCACACTACAGACAAGACTCCAATTCCATCCCCTTCGTGCCCTCCCGTCAGGTATTTATGTACATTGATGAGATCTCCCTGAGCCTCCCCTCCTCCAGGCTGAACTGTCCCAGCTCTCTCAGCCTCTCCTCATAGGAAAGATGCTCCAGTCCCTTCAGCACCTTGGTGGCTCTATGTTAGACTCCCTCCAGTATGTCAGGTCTCTCTTGTACTGGGGTGCTAGAACTGGACACAGCACTCCTGTTTCAGCCTCACTGCTGCTGAGCAGAGGAGCAGGATCACCTCTCTTGAGCTGCAGGTTGGATGGTAGGAAAAATTTCTTTTCCGAAAGAGCGGCAATGCATTAGAACAGACTTCCAAGGAAGTGGTGGAGTTTAACCATCCCTACAGGTTTTCAAGAAAAGCGTAGATGTGGCACTAAGGAACATGGTTTAGTGAGTATGATGGTGAAGGGTTGACGGTTGGACTAGCTGATCTTTGTGGTCTTTTCCAACCTTAATGATTCTATGGTTCTGTGATTCTATATTTCCCAGTGCAACCAAGAATACTCTTATCCTTCTTTGTGACAAGAGCACACTGGTGGCTCATGTGGACCAGGCTCATGTTCACCAGGACCCCAGGTCCTTTTCTGCAGAGCAGCTTCCAGCTGGGTGCCCCCAGCATGTCCTGGTGCCTGAGGTTGTTCCTCCTCAGATGCAGGACTTTGCGTTTCTTGTTGTTGGACTTCATGAGGTTGTTGTCAGTACAAGTTTGCGGTTTCACACCCAATATGTACCCAATACTCAACTAACTCCTTTAGGCTATCAAGTGATTCACTGGGAACAGGACACATTCATTTTGGTCTCCAGCTGTATACAAGTTTGGGAAGAAGGAAAGGAGTCCTTATCTGGGGTAGAGTCACTTTTGCATTTGTAGGTGGCTTCTCTTGCCACAAAATGGGATTTATATCACACAGTGCTGCAGGTGAGGAGCCCAGCCTGCCTCTTTGCCAGGGGAGAGATGTGGGCATGTCCGTACTCCTCCCAGCTTGAGCTGCAGAGATGCTCTTCTTAATGAGAGGTGCGCTGAGATTTCTCTGTGTATTAACATGAGGGACTTTCTACTACTGATGTAACTTGGCTATTTCAAATCAGACTTTCATGGCATAAAATCACACCTAGGGACCAGGGTTCTTTCTATATGGAAGTGTTAAAATTGTTCTGGTCACAATTTGCCTTAGTTTTTCCACCATCTTAGGCTTGTGTTATTTGAAATGACTCCTTCTGCGTGCAAGCCGAGCTCGGAAGCTGAAGGCTTCTGGGGTTTTATCTTCAAATAATGGCGTAGTTCCTCATACTTAAAGTAGTGCCTAAAGTGGGGGAACACCTTTGGCCAAAGGCTCCTCTATGGATGATTAAAATTTAGATTTTAGAGAGATCTGATGCCGATGGAATCCACAAAATTCTTCCGCAATGCACACCTGAGCCACGTGACCTTACAAAATGACTGAATTGAAGTTGCTAATAGCTCAGCTCTAAAGCAAACCCTTCTATGCTGCTGTTTTAAAATTACAAATTGGTTGTAACAGAATATGTAAAGTGCCAGGGAAGTGAAACCATCATTATTTTACCACCAAGCCAACAAAAAAAAACCCAAAAAGCCAACAAAAGAAAAAAGCCAGACTCATTACGAAGCCGCCTTTGGGGAACACCTGCATTGCCACATGGTTTCAAAATGACAGTTTTACCAATAACAGTTCTTAGATCTGGAGACGTCCTTCATAAACCTTCAAGCAAGGCCACACCATGGATAATCTGCTAATAGCATTTAAGCTGTGACGGCCAGCCGCTGCCTGGCGTGGGTATGGGGGAGTTCTTGCAAGGGCTGGAGCCAAGAAAAAAAAGGGATAAGAAAAAGAACACGGGAACCCTTTGGACAAAAAGAAATGCCTGCCTTTGCAAAGCTCTTGCCCAAACTCCCATCATGCAATACTCAAGGGACTGAAATGATAGTCCTGGAGGTGTAAGGTTGGAAAGTCACACATTTTCAACTATATTAGTGTCTTACAATGCTGCTGCAGACAGAACAGTGGCTACATAAAGCCGCCATCTTCTTGCTGGGTGTGATTACTCTTGTGTCAGGTTTTGGTGCTTAATGGACCAAAAGCTGCCCCACAAGTGAATGGAGCTGGGCTCAGCATCAAGCTGCTGTTTGTGGAGCATCGACTGCAGGGATTTTGCTGCTGATGGTGATGGCAGAAGCAGAAGGGATCCTTTGGATTTCAGGTTGTGATTACACCACCCACTTGGAAGAGAAATATCTTTTCATTCTATGCTTGGAGCAAATGAGATCCGCAAATCAGAGAGCCCCCCAGTATCAACTGTACTGCAACGGAAATAAAAGAAATGATCCACTCTAATTAATTAAAACTTACATTTGAGGGAAAGGTACAACTTAATGGGAGGTTTAGATCGGACATGATGAAGAATTTCATCAGGGAGAGTGTATTTCTGTATTTCTGTAAGTATGAATTTTCTTAAATTGGCAGAGTGGGCTCAGAAGAAGATAAAAGAAAACAAACCAACAAAACAAACAAAGAAGTAAACAGCCAGGAATGCAAAAACAGAGGCTTAAAAAATGTGTCTGATAAAATTACTCTTTAAATTGGAGGAGCGTGGAGATGGAAGAGCCCCTCAGCCCAGAGCTGACCTGGACCTCATTGGGACAGCTTCTGTGTAGCACAGTGGGCTGAAACCCAAAGTTGTATGGCTTTGTGAACCCCACCTTGCTTCTCCATCCACCTCCTTGGGCTTGGTGAAGGCTCTCCTAGGAAAGCAGGATGGCCACGTCTCCTCTTCCTGACCTTACTGGAGGTTAAGGAAGGAACCCTGACCTCCAACATCCCTGTGCAACCCGACTTTGTTTGAGAACTTCATTGTTTAAGCGCTGGAGAAGAATGAGCTGCCACCGGGAGCAGATCACAATGAGAACATTGCCACACAAAAACTGTCCTCATGTCCTGTTTTCAATAAAACCACATATTTTTGACTGTCTGGTTTCAATAAAAAGCCCAGAAAGAAAGAATGGAAGGGGGCATTGTGTTTCAAGCAATGCCAGCAAATTGCAAAAAGTGGCTTGTTTTTAAGGAGCTGCATGAATAGCGACAAAGCAGGGTGCTTGGGGCTGCACCAGTTCTGGGTTGAATTCTGCTTCTTGCTCTTGAAACTTTATAGCCTGAGCATTTATCTTCATTTGCTAAAGCTTCTCCTGACTCCAGCTGTCGCAAGGACACAGCAAGCGGAAGCATTCACTGCGGCTCAGTCACTCAGCAGGAGAGTTTGGTCACCACAGGGTCTCTTTATGGAGATATCTCAGATTGCATGTTAGGAAAAACATATTCTCTGAAAGAGTGGTTGGGCACTGGAACAGGTGCTCAGGGAGGTGGTGGAATCATCATCCCTGGAGGTGTTCATGAGATATGTAGATGAGGTGTTTAGGGACATGGTTACGTGGGCAATACTGGTGGTAGGTGGTGATTGGACTAGATGATACTAAAGGACTTCTCCAACCTTAATGATTTTATGAATCTATGATTCCATGATATCGATCTTGGCACTTTGCAGACCACAAGCTGATGATGGCTGTGATGCTGCTTTCCATTGGCTGCCGCAGGTTAACTCTATGATGGGGATGGTATCGTACTGACTCGATTGACTGGCTCCAACTCGGCGTCGTCCACTTGGCATTTCACTGAAGCTGGGCATGTTCTGTCTCTTCTAGTAGCCTCAAAATAACCCCAAGAGAAAACAGCACCAGAACATTATAGAAAGTCATGTGGAATTTATGACTGTAAAAATGCCAAGCACACAGATCTATACTATATATAAATCATGCTGTGCTTTTTTTTCTTCTCATCATTTACCCTCTTCTTTCCAGTGAGCACTGCTGTTTTGGTGTTTTTTTTTTTTTAAACCGCTGTGTTTGTACAAAGTTAAAGCACTTTTGGGTCTTTCTCTCACCCTCCCCAAAATAGCACATCCCTAGAACTCCTCTTTGCTCCCCATGGCAGCTCCTGCCAAATTCCCATCTATTTGTGCCACAGAAAGCATCATACTTGCAGGCAGCCAGAGCATGTTCTTGGTGGGCACAGGGAGCTCCAAATCCACCACTGTAAGTTTTTTGCTTTTCAAACGCTGCTTTCTTCTCTGGAGCTGTTAGCCCAGCGATTGCCAATGTGCTTACACCAGAAGTCTTGGCAGGGAGATGTTTTGGCACTGGGTGGACCCAGGAGGCTCTTCTGATGGTTGTCCCATCCTTGTTGGCTCCCTTTGGGGCTCAGCAGATCCCATAGGCTGTGCTGGGACAAGCCAGGATTCCCCCATTCCACATCCCACAGCCTGTCCTGCAGGATGCTCTTCCTTGTTATAAACAGATGAGAAGACTGGAGGAAATTTCCATCGAATCTCCCTGTTTCATCCTAGCTCAGCTCCTTTTTGTGCTGCTTGTGACAGAGGCATGGATGCAGAGCAAGCAGCAGAGCTGTCTTTTGCATGATAAGCACAGGACACAGTGGCTTGTCATCTGCTGGGTAAGCTGAGGGCAGTGAAAAGAGGGACTGTGAATGTTCTGGGCAATGGATGGGGGTAATGCAACCCAGTGGCTGTTGCCACTGTTGAGTCCAGAAGGATGGACGGCAGAGAGATTGCTGCTGGGGACTGTGCAAAACACTGCTCCCACTCAGTGGGTAGTTGCCACAAAACGTACCAAAGTGGGTTGTTTAGAGAAATCTGTCATCATAGGAACTGCTTGGTCTTTAATTTCCCAGGCTTATAGTTTCACAGCCCACCACAACCCATCCTGGAACTCTTTGTAAAACCTATTCTCTCTTTAGGGCTGTTTAACAAGGGGAGGAAAACGGCTACATACCCTAGACCGTTGATAAGATAGAAGGGGACAGACTCTTTAGCAGGGTCTGTTGTGATAGGACAAGGGGAAATGGTTTCAAACTAAAAGAGATTTAGACTGAATATAAGGAAAATTGTTTACAGTAAGAGTGGTGAAGCACTGGCACAGGTTGCTCGGAGAGGTGGTGGGTGCCTCATCTCTGACATTCAGGGTCAGGCTGGATGGGGCTCTGAGCACTCTGATGTAGCTGTAGGTGTCCCTTTTCACTGCAGAGAAGATGGGCTAGATGGCCTTTTAGGATCCCTTCCAATTCAAACAATTCTATAATTCTATGACTGATAATTAGTGACAATAATAGTGACAAATAATGAAGGCAATAGCAATAAATAGCAAAAAGCAGGGCCATGGGTAGGTGGTAGCAGTCAGTGGAAGATAACTGTGCTTGGCCGTTCTCAGCCCAGGGTGTAAAGTAACAGGAGCGCTGTTCCATGAGCTGCTAACAGTGTGTTGCTTTGGGACGTGTTCAGGATTCAGGATGGTGAATTGCTGGACTTGCTACAGTCATTTGTAAGCCTTAGGGATGGGAAGGCTTTTAGACGAACTGCAAGAGAAGATGCATGGGGGAGGTTGGGATTGGCTGGACCTGATGCTGCGGGGCTCCTACAAATGATGACTTCAGGGAACAGCGTGGGAAGGTGTCCTGCCATGCAGGAGGAATAAGACAGCTCTGCCTTGAAATGTCTGGGCAAGCATTAAATGCTGCTCGCTGGAAAAAAAAAAGCTGTGATATTGTGCCAACAGGCCACAGAGCTGCTCATGTTACAATTAATTCCTCTCTCTGCATGCAGTGCGGGGCCCCGAGCCTTCCAATTAGCGGAACTGGGGAGCGCATCGTTCGCTGCTTCTCCTCTCCTGCAGCCATGCAGCCGCTTGCTGTGCCTTTGGTCGGGCTGGAGCACATTCTTCTCTTCAAGAGAATGAGCAGTCATCACTACGATATTTTCCAACATCATTTTGTTCGTTCAAAGCAAGCAGTGCTTGTTTTAATTAATGAATGATGTTTCTCTTTTCTTACTTCTTGGCTTACTGCCTGGCACTGCATTTTTGAGCCTGGAGAATAAAATGTTGCATTCAAAGCAGGATCCTCCTTGACCTCCTTGCGGCTGCTGCTTTGAGAGGTGTGAGGAGGCAGCAGTGGGTTTGACTGTGAGGAAGGGGGAGGAAAGAGGAGGAAATGGCTGATTACAGAGGAACAGAGAACAACATGGCTTAGTGGGCATGGTGGTGATGGGCTTACAGTTGGAATAGATGATCTGAGTGGTCTTCTCCAGCCTCAATGATTTCATTATTCTGTGAAAAGGCCAGTTTTGTAGTACCCTTCTCACTTAACACTGTTTCCTTTCCAAGAGCTGCAGTAAATCCTATTTATGCAAATCCTCACCTTTGCAGTTTTCTAATTTTCTTACAGCCACTGTTGTGCATAGGAGGAACAACTGGCAGGTTTATAACCCCAGCCACATGCTATGTACCTTCAGAGCTGGATGCAAAATTTTTCATAGAATCATTAAGGTTGGTAAAGACCACTAAGATCATCTCGTCTAACCATCAACCCATCACCACCATGCCCACTAAGCCATGCCCCTCAGTGCCACATCTACCCTTTTCTTGAACACCTCCAGAGTGACTCTGTTACCTCCCAGGGCAGCCTCTTCTGTTTTCAGCAATGCTGTGGCACATTTAACCTAACCCTTGCTGACATCTGTGCCCAGCATCAGCTGTTCTTCAGAGCTCTGCCTTAGCTTATCAGCTCTCCTGGATATGAGGCTAAATTCCAAGGAAATCAGAGAGAATCAGCTGGCGATTCATCTGCCATGCTACTTTTTTTTTTCTCTGCATTTAATTGAGCATTCCACTTTGAATAATCCTCAGCATTAGATTAAATCTCTATTGATCTCATTTTAATGAGCTCACCACTGTGACCAACAACCCCTTCTCTCGCAGCAGACGGAGACATGGCCATCTGAACATGCAGCAGCCATTGTTTTAGTTCAGAGGGGTGACACCTTCTCCTCCGTATGACTATCCTTGGCACCTTGTTGTCCCCATATCTGCAGACCCAAAGCCAGCTGATAAATCGTGTTCTTCACATCAAGCCTTCCTGAGTTTGCTATCATGGTAAATGTCTATATAAACCATTTCCAATAGCTCCCAGCTTGGAGATTGGCACTGTCCAAGTTCATCAGTATGAAGGCAGGTAGTTCTATGTGAGTTCTCACATGCTGCAGGGAATTCATGGGTTTCTGCTGCCTGGCTAAGGGGTTGCATTGAAGATTCAAGTTTAGGGCAAATCAGCTCTACGAGCTACAGAACTGATTCCACTTCCAGGCACCTGCATTTAGATTTCCACTTGAGATTAAAATATAACATGAAGGAAATCTCCCTTTTCTTCCTTACTGGGAAAAAAAAAAAAAAGAAATTTTAAATTCTAATGACAAACAAATCTTAACAATGAAGAAATTCTGGTGTCAATTTTCTGCACTGTAGCATTTTGCAGTCTTTCTGGACCAAAAAATCATTAGTAGCACCTTCTACCTAACAAACAGTCATAGAGTATCCCAGGTTGTAAGGGATCATAAGGATTATTGAGTCCAACAAAGGTCATGGGCATTTTCTCTGTAATTTTTGAATACAGCCTAACAGCTTGTATGTAAATCATAGAATCATAGAATCATAGAATTAGCAAGGTTGGAAAAGACCTACAAGATCACCTTGTCCAACCATCCACCTACCACCAATAACCCCACTAAACCATGTCTCTCAACGCTATATCTAAATGTTTATTGAACACCTCCAGGGACGGTGACTCAACCACCTCCCTGGGCAGCCCATTCCAGCGCCTGACCGCTCTTTCAGAAATGTAGAATTTCCTAATGTCCAGCCTACAACTTGAGGCCTGGCACAGCTTGAGGCCATTCCCCCTCATCCTGTCACTAGTTACAAGAGAGAAGAGGCTGACCCCCAGCTCACTACAGCCTCCCTTCAGGTAGTTATAGAGAGCAATAAGGTCTCCCCTGAGCCTCCTCTTCTCCAGACTGAACAATCCCAGCTCCCTCAGCCGCTCCTCATCAGGCCTGTGCTCCAGACCCCTCACCAGCTTCGTCGCCCTCCTCTGAACACGCTCCAGGGCCTCAATGTCTTTCTTGCAGTGAGGGGCCCAAAACTGGACACAGTATTCGAGGTGCGGCCTCACCAGGGCTGAGTACAGAGGGACAATGGCTTCCCCACTCCTACTGGCAACACTGTTCCTGATCCAAGCCAGGATGACATTGGCCTTCTTGGTCACCTGGGCACACTGCTGGCTCATGCTCAGCCGAGCATCGACTAATACCCCGAGGTCCGTTTCCTCCACACAACCTTCCAGCCACTCTGCCCCTAGACTGTAGCGTTTGCCTGGGGTTGTTGCAGCCGAAGTGCAGGACCCGGCACTTGGTCTTGTTGAACCTCATCCCATTGGCTTCAGCCCAGAGATCCAGCCTGTCCAGATCTCTCTGTAGGGCCTCTCTACCCGCAGGCAGATCGACACTTCCTGCCAGCTTGCTGTCGTCTGCAAACTTACTGAGGGTGCTCTCAATGCCCTCATCCGGGTCATCCCAGGAGAGAGGCCGGTGAGCAGTGCTTGCTGCCTGGGGGTGCTGGAGGCCGCCCTGTGCCAGGAGAAGGAGCAGCCGCACAGCTTTTGTCATCATCCAAATAGAACTGCATGCTAACGGCAGAGGGGAACGGCGGCAGGTGACCAGCACACCACGAAACGGAAGGCTTGCCACAGTGTTCTGCGGCACGGAACTTTCCTGCCCAAGTCTCTTTCACAGCTGTGCCGGGACGCTGCCTGAAGCTGAGCAAGGGCTGTGGCACTGTGCGGCCGCCTGAGAAGAAGGACTGTCTCTGAGCGCAGGGACAGCCCACTCTGTCCGAAGGGGCCCTCGCTGCCAGACAGACACAACTCGTAAACCAGAAGGAGGGAGACGATACAGTCGGCCACCAGTTACCGGCTTTCATGCCGGTTGGCGGTTGCTGAAATGCACGTGGGGACCGTGGGTGACTGCAGGTGATGGGAAACGAGGAACTCACAGAAACACAGGGGCTGGAAAAGACCTCAAGAAATCATCCAGTCCAACCTCTCCGCTAACGCAGGAACCCTACAGCACGTCGCACGTGTAGCGGTCCAGACGGGTCTTGAATATCTCCATAGAGGGAGACTCCACAACCTCCCTGGGCAACCTGTTGCAGTGCTCCATCACCCTTACCGTAAAGAAGTTCTTCTGAATGTTAGTACCAAAGTTCCTATGTTCAAGTTGTAGGCCATTACTCCTTGTCCTGTCGTTACACACCATCGAGAAGAGTCTGGCCTCATCCATTTGCCTCCCACCTCCCTTGAGATCTTCATAAACATCTATGTGACCCCCCCACCCCACCCCAGTCCTCTTTTCCCCAGGCTGAACAGACCCAGGTTACTCAGCCTTTCATAGAATCACAGAATCACAGAATGGACTGGGTTGGAACGGACCCCAGGGATCATCAAGTTCCAACCGCCCACACCAACCTCCAGATCTGGTATTAGACCAGGTTGCCCAGGGCCCCGTGCAACCTGGTCTTGAAC
>NC_034410.1:144254434-144423238 GCF_002078875.1 Numida meleagris
CTCATTGTCTTCTTCCCCCCATTGTCTTCCTAACACCAGGGAAGTCCCCATGACACAGCTGGGGATGATTCCCAATGAGCCTTGGTGGGAGGAATCTAGGATGAGTTTGCAAGAAGCGGGAAGGACCCACTGTGCAGTTTGGTTTGGCAGCCCTGTATAGACAATAAAAGGTCAGGCTGCAGAGGAACTTGTTTTGGTTTAATTCCCTGGCTTTTCTTCAAGGCTGTGTCCTTAAGGATGCTGATTCTCTACGCTGGTGGCAGGCTGAGAGCATGGGTGGGCAGCTGGCTTTTTGTGCTAGCTGATGGTTTTAGCATTTTTTTAGCATTTTACTGGAGCAGAAGTTTGGGTTAGGTGCGGGCTCAGGCTGAGACAGGTGAAGAGCAGTGTCCCCCAGGGGTCTGTAGTGGGACGGGTACTCTGATGTTAAAATCTTTATCAATGACAGAGGTGATAGGATCGAGTGCACCCTCAGCAAGTTTGCTGATGACACCAAGCTGAGCGGTGCAGTTGATACAGCAGAAGGAGGGAATGCCATCCTGAGGGACCTTGATAAACTCGAAAGGTGGATCCTTGTGAACATAATGAGGTTCAACAAAGCAAAGTGCATGGTTTTGCACTTGGGTTAGAATAATCCTCATTCTTTGCTTTTCCAGCCTAAGTCCTAAAATTTGGCGGCACTGACACTTCTTGCCCCATCCCTGGAGGTGTTCAAGGCCGGGTTGGGTGGGGTTGGATTGGGCCCTGAGCAATCTGATCTAGTACTTGATCTAGTGGACATCAACCTTGCCTGAAGCAGGGGGGTTCTAACTTGATAATCCTTGAGGTCCCTTCCAACTCAAGTCGTTCTATGATTCTATGATGATTCTATGACTAGGATTTGTCTTGGTCTTGAGTTCAAAACTTGAGACCTCTTCTTCTTTAGATTCATGGGGATTTGACTGAGGATTTGATTGATTGGGTATTTCTGGAACACCCAATAGAATAGGAATTCGAGTCCATATTGTGGAGGAAGCTGCACAAAAGGAATAAAGTGGTAGCAGTTCCTTGCCAAACAGTCCCAGGCAGAGCCTGAGTTGAGGCAATAGGAAGATCCGTATGGAAACTGTGAAGTTTGCTGGTCTTCAGCTCCTTGGGAGATGCAAAGACTTCAATACACATGCCAGCACCTTCCCTCAGTCTCCAATATCCATACTAATGTGGTGTTAAGCCTGCTGAATAGCTCAACTGCCTTTATGGGCCAGACATGTCTAGGAGTGATGTCAGGATAATAATAACAGTCTGATTGTTAATAAAAACAGTCTGATCTAGAATCTGATTAACAAAAACATAGAGAACAGCAATATAAAAAGTGCCAGTCAAAGTGGTTTTATGAAATAAGGTCTTGTTGGACCAACTTGATTTTGTTCTTTTAGATCATAGGATTGGTTCATAAACCATGTGCAATATGCTTGTAAAATATTTGATTTATACAAAGTGACATTCCAGTGGGGGGAAAAAGCACCACACAGCATTAATTGAGCATATGTTATATGAGCTAAGAGTTGGCTAACTGACAGATCTCAAGAAAAGATGATCAATGTGGAATCATTAGTGAACGGATCTGTTTTGTCTGAGGAAAATCCAAAGCCATGCAGTATTCTCCACCAGCGTGCTGGAAATAAAACCCAAATTGCTCCAGCTTGGAGCTGGGAAGGGATTAAAAAGAGTGGAATGATGTGAATGAGGAGACATAGCCACAGGGATTGATAATTTGTATACAGAGTTCAACCCAGCCAGCTGGAAAAGTCTATGGGGAAGAGGACTATAGTGATGGATGGAGGGATTGAAATGTGATGGACTGAAGCTCAGCTTCATTGAAGGCAGGATGGATTGCGTGGTGACAGCTGATGGAGACAGAAGCATCTCTTGGTAGAGAGAATTAGGAAAATCTGCATTTTAGGATTAAAAGATCTCTATAGAAAACAGATCACAGATTGAGTAAGAGGTGCATGTAGGGAAGAGATTTAACTGCTTTAGATGCTGCCTAAGATTGGGTACAACATTTTGATCTGGTGTCCACTCTTCATAGAGGATGTTGAAGCTAACAGTAGGAGTTTTAGGACTTGGCCATCCAACCATGTTGCTGCAGCTCACTGAATGAGAGCCCATGCGTGTACCATACTGTGCTGATTGCCCTGGCAAGTTCACACAAAAAACTGCAATCCTCTCCACAGCCAAATACAGCTTTCTGGACTTGATAAAGTCATTTCATGGACCATGTTGTACAGAAAGGCAGATTAGATGGGCCTTCATAATTAACAGTGAATTGTCTGGTTGGGGAGCATGCAGACTGGACATAGTTCCCTTCACTGCTATGGACACCTTGACTCTAACACACAGAGCTGGAGGAGACAGTGTCTTTGTCCAAATGTGCATGCCACCATAAGAGTATTTCTGTGAAAACTCTTCCAGCAACCAGGCTTTGCATTGTATGATCTGCCAGATACTCTTTTCTCTGTTGAGATCTTCATGATAGCACAGGGTACCTCAGGCTGAAAGGGACTTCTGGAAGTTTCCAGTCCAGCCTGTTGCTCAAAGCAGGGTCAGCTGTGGAGTTAAGACCATGTTGCTCAGGGCTTTATACTGAAACTCTCCCAGAATGGAGAGTGCAGATGTCAAAGGCTGAGGAGCTGCAACCACAAAACTCAACCCAACTTCCTGGCTGGGTCGCTTGGCTGCAGGTGCTGCAGTCCTAGCTGCAACAACAAACTGCTGGGCTGTGTGTCTCTGCATGACAAAACTGTGATGTCTCCCCACACCTAATACATGGGGAAGACATGAAACCCAGAAAGAGTCCCATAATAGGGGCTAGTAGATGAAAAACTTAACATGAGCCAGCAGTGTGCACTTGTAGCCCAGAAGGCCAACAGTATCCTGGGTTCCATCAGAAGAGAGGTGGCCAGCAGGGAGAAGGAGGTGATTGTCCCCCTCTGCTCTACCCTTGTGAGGGCCCATCTGGAGTACTGGCTCCAGGTCTGGAGCCCCCAGCATGAGAAAGATGTGGAGCTTTTGGAGAGGGTTCAGAGGAGGGCCATGAAGATGATCAGAGGGCTGGAGCACCTCTCCTATGAAGAAGGGAAAAGGTTCTTCACCAGAGGACGCTGGGCTCCCCAGGGCAGTGGGCATGGCCCTGAGCTGCCAGAGTTCAAGAACAAAACTTTGAGACTTAGGGTTTGAATTTTGGGTGTTCCTGCGTGGAGTCAGGAGTTGAACTCGATGATTTTTGTGTGTCCCTTCCAACTTAGGATATTCTACACTTCTATTAAATTGCTCTTCTTGTCTATCTCCCATGGCTGTCTGAGTGCTGCAAAATGAGCCAGCCTCGTTTGCTCATTTAAATGCCACACTTCTCCCTGTCTCCACCTGATATCCAGGCGTGGGTGAGTCACCCTCGGGCTGAAGTCAGCAGCGCTTCCAGCGTCACAGTTATCTGAGCGAGGTGGAGGCAGCCCTGGCTTCTCCCAGCACCCAGCTGGCACTCTCTAATCATCTCCCACCCCCAGTTCTTGGTCTGAGCCCCAGCTTGGCCATGACACATCCCTGGAGGCTGCCCGGTTCCTGTGGGAGAGCCGCGCTGCCTCCTTCACTTCATGAGCCCCAGGGAGGTGTTGCAACAGAAACCAGCACCTGCAGCCAGGGATGGGCATTTTCCACAGCAGGGAACTCCCTGGCTGTGTGCAGCACACGTAGCACCTTGGCATGCGGGAGAGGCAGTCAGTTCAACCAATTTTCTTCTCCTTTTCACTTTTATTTATTTATTTTAAGGATACTCTGACAAAGATTCAGTTGGCTGTTTGGCAGCAGCTCTCTCTCCTTGGACGCTGCAGCAAGTGACTCAGCCCTTTCCAGGCTCTGTGCAAGCCTCTTCCCCTGCTGACACTCAAACGCTTTCTCTGTCTGATAGTTAAAACGAGTGCTGCTCTGAGGTCCTGCCCGGTGAGCACCTCGCATGGGGCAGCATAACTCTGTGGTTTGGTTGTGTCAAGGGGCAGGGATTTGCAGGACCCCCTTCTGAGCTATGGGGCTGGTGGCCTGTGGACACAGGATTTCTCCTTTCCTTCCTTGCTCTGTTTGCAGGGAAAGGTCCCAGGGCAAAACCCACCTCCAGCGACTGGAGTTCCTGTACCTTTACCAAATAGTGCCTAATTCCTCAGTTGACTTTTTAGCTGCATTTGTTGGGAATGTTTTAATTTCCCTCCCAACCCAAGCTCTGCCCTACATTTTTATACTTGGGAGCATGGGAGTTTCCAGATGCCACAGTGCAAACGGGGCAGCACCTCCCATCCTCCTGTACCTCATGTATGTCCCAGCACCACAAGGTTACCCAGACATGAGGAGATGTGAGACCTTTGCCTTTGCAGCCTCCCACCATGCAAAGCCTCTCCCTAATGGGGCATCTCCCTCCAGGCACAGGCAGAAGCTGGAAGTCCCCTTTCGGACAGCACAAATTCCTCTCCTACAGATGGAGATGTTGCAAAAGGGCAGATCCCAAGCAGCTTGATATGAACAACAAGGAGATATGTGTCATGCCCAAGACAAAGTAATGTTGGCCGTTACAGCACTGTTCCATGGCTGGTCCAGGCTTCACTGACACCTCTGCAAGTTTTTCCTCCATATCTCTGCAGAGAGATAGTTTTGTAAGGCTTTGCATGTCTACAGCATGGGTGTCCAGCATGGGAGCAGGATGTCTGGGGTCCCACTGTGATGGTGAAGCTCTGAAAGAAGTGTCCATGTCAGCATGAGATTGATCCCTCCTGGATCTCCTGTATTGACTCTTGACCTGATATCTGCTGACTGGAAAGAGTCATGAGTTCACATGATGGCTGCTAACCTTTAGCTGGGTGGATCTCACTAATTGTGGTGTTGGCATGACTGAAGACTCTGCAGTGTGTGGTTATGGTAGTTCTCATAGGTACCCACCTTGCTCACCTCCTCCACTAAGAGGGGACTGAGGCACTGCAGACCATGGTGTGAGCTGGAAAGAGATCCCAGGACCCCATTTGGAGCCCTGGGGCATCCAGAACAAGAAAGATGTGATGCTGTTGCAGTAGGTCCAGAGAAGGTCCATGAAGATGACCAGAGGGCTGGAGCGCCTCTCCTATGAAAAAGGGCTGAGGGAGTTGGGCTTTTTCAGTCTGGAGAAGGCTGTGTGGAGACCTCAGTATGGTCTTTCAATATTTTAAGGGATTTTATAAACATGAGAGAAATCAACTTTTTAGATTGGTAGTGATAGGACAAGGGGAAATGGTTTTAAACTAAAGGAAAGAAGATCAGATGTCAGGGGGAAGTTTTAGACTGAGAGGGTAGAGAGGCACTGGCACAGGCTGCTCAGAGAAGCTGTGGATGCCCCATCCCTGGAGGTGTTCAAGGCCAGGTTGGATGGGGCCTTGTGCAGCCTGATCTGGTGGCTGGCAACCCTGCCTGTGGCAGGGGCATTGGCACTCACTGATCTTTGAAGTTCCTTCCAACCCACTCATTCTATGATTCTATAACCCACAATCAATCAACTCAAACCCTTCCAGACATCCCTGATTTGCTGTGCTTCTCTTGTGCTCCTCTGTGTGGAGTGGCACCCGTCTAGCACAGGGGATAGCTGAGGTCTGGCTTCTAAAGAGGTGCACATTTTTGGGTGATGGAGGGAGACGAGGAATGCTGGCTGGTAGAAGAGAGCATGTACGGGCAGGAGCGTGGGCGGGTGAAGGCCCAGTTGCTTGTTGCACAATCCTGGAGGCAGTGCCCCTTGCAGCTGCCTGGTTCAAAGCAGGTGAGGAGATAACAATCTGCCTCGCACAGTGCTTGGGGAGCACTGGGGCGAACCAAGGACATCTTCTACTTTGCTGCCCCAGTGTGATCTGACCTGCGCTTCTCCGTTATTGGAAGCTGGAATCTCACCAAAAAGTCTCCCTGAGCCTACAGCAGTGCAAGGGAAGCTTCCTCTACCCTCCCCTGTTTACCCCACCTGACCCCCTGTAGTTAATTACTCAGGAGATCACACAGGTGGCCTCAGCCTTACTTTCCAGTCTGTTCTTGTAAGCTCCTGCTCCTCAGCCTCCATGGAGCCTCCAGCTTTTGCCTTCCTACCTCGGTCATGGGAGGCAGAGTGGGAAACCCCACTGTTTTCATGAACAAAGCTTAGTTTCATTCCTCATGGGTGGTCCCCGATTGTAATGAGGCACTAAGCAGATCACACATGGGTAGGTATGTGTAGTATCTCCCTTTTGTAGACACTCATGGGTCTAACCAAGGTTGAGTCATGGTCTACTGGACATACTGCTTAGGTGTTTCCTTTATCCACTGTTGTCTTTGGCCCTGTAGGAATGTGATGGTGTTCGGAGCTTTTGTGGGGGTATAATCAGTAACCAGATTCAAAGTCTTGGGGTAGAAAGATGGACAAATGGGCCCTGCATCATCAAGTTTAAGGTTGAACCATCAGTGTAGCAGGGGAAGCATAAGGAAAACTAATTACACTCTTGAATTTAAAGAACTAATGCCAGCACCTGCCCTGCAGAAGTCTTGCAGCAGCTTCCCAAGAAGCAAACCGCTGGCTTGTGCTGTCTGCCCTAACCCAGCACTGAGTCAGTTGAATATTTTCCCTTCAAAGACCTTTGCAGAGCGCAGTACTCATTAGAGAGGGTCAAAACTAGTCCCAGATATGCTGGCTTTGATGAGCTGTGACGATTCCCAAAATCCCACCTATCTGGCAGCTCAGCTGAGACATTATGGTGATTGGTTCTTCAGAGAATTCTGGCTATATGGGACCATCCTGCAGAAAACAATTATGAGTTCTGGCCATTTCAGCCTTACCCTTCTCCCATGCAAGGGAAGATATTTTCCCATAGGAAACACATTCCAGTTCCTGCAGAAATGCCGAGGTATCCGTCATGTCAGAGTGCCCTGTATCTTGCCTAGCTCAGTTGTCTCAGCAGTTTTGTTAGGTTGGTCCTGAGCTTGGACAGGACTTGTACTGGACCACAGCTTATCCCAGAGCATTAATGTGGTCTGGGACAAAGTTCACACTGCAGAGGTCATACTCCCATCCTGAACTTGGATAGGACAAAACAGCCCTGTTCTTTAAGTCCTCCAAAAGCTTTGAGACCGCATCCTCCCAGCAAAAGTCTACTTCTTGCTAACAGACACTTCTTGCCTGAATATCCAACGTGTCTCCTTGTTGGTGTGCTGACCGGTCCACCCAGGAGGTACATCAGTCCATAGGTAGACTGAGGTCAACTTGCTGCCCCAAGACCTCAGTTACAATGGCTGCTCTCCGCCCAGTAGATTTAGCTGTCCTTCTGGTCTGTAAGAGGAACAGCAAGGCAGGGGAAAGCAACTCCAGCCACCGTCCCTGCCCAGGTTCCTAACCCAGTCATCCCAGTTGTATTCATACTGGTGGATGATAATTATTTAGGAGCTGGTTCCTCCCACTGCTGCTTCACGCCAGAGCTGAGAGGCCAGTCACGCTTGATCCAGGTATTTTTGCTACGAGGGGTGCCCACTGCACAGGTGACCTCAAGAGCAAGTACGGCTTTGATGTAGTAGCCATGGCCCTTTGGGGGTCTCAGCCAGTGTGCTCAGCTCATCAGATTGACCAACAGTATTGCCTTGTTGGCCTTGCCATGAGGCCAACTCTTTCCACATGGGATAAAGGCATCTCTAAACCTTACAACATCTCTAGCAAAAACATTTGTCCAACTCCATCAGCTGAGACATGCTAGACACTGGATAAGGATGTGCATGTGGGCTTTCCTTATGCCAATTATTTGATGATGGTGGATATCTCAAAGCTGTGACACATTTTGGCAATTGACAGATGCAACTGGCTTGTTCAGCTTAAGCAAGTCTGCTGCTGCAGGGTCTCCCATTGCCAGAGCTTCCTCTGGAGAAGTCCTGCTTGGACTGGAAGGAGATGTGGTGATAGTTGGACTCTCTCTGGCAAGGCTGCCATGTCCTAACCCTGCTGTGGTGGGATACTGAGGTCACAGTGTCTATGTGAGGCTGCCTGGCTTGGCTGTCAACACAGAAGAACTACACAACAGTTTGCTTAGTGGGGTTTGAATACGGACCATGTGCTGGATCAGACAGAGATTACTCCATGGGACCCCAATGTGCCCTCCCTGTGCACCTCTCCATTAACCTTTGCCTCTGCCTCCTCCCATCTCGCTGCCTTCCCCGTTAGCAGCACTGCAGCACACAGGGATGTACAAAAGAGTGAACACTTTTTATTTTGCCGCTGCTGGAGTGAAACCACTGTAATTTCATAAAACTCAAAAAAAAAAAAAGTGATTACTAAAAGGCATACATTTTTTTTTCCTTTTTACACGAGACATAAGTAAACAGACAAGTTTCTTTTTAAAAAGGTTATAAAGTGTCAAGATCCTATACCTCATCTGCATATTCAAAGTGATGCTGTCTGATACAAAAAGCATTGGGTATAATAACTTAGCTATGGCTCAGACTGAAAAAAAAAAAAAAAAAAGTCATCTGGGCTTAATCTACATTCTACTATGATTGCCCACAGAGTTAAAAAGGAAAATATGCAGCTCTTTGTTGCACAGAAAGAAACAGCTGGGAAGTCAAGAGTTCATCTGGAGATCATCGTCTGAAGAGAAGCTGAGTGCAGAGAAACATCCCCCTCCCCATCAATGTCTGCTAGAGTCTGCAAGGGGGATTGCAGCCCCCCCACGACCCCTATCATGCAAAGAAACCGGCTGCGTTTCTCTCCCACCAGACAGCATCCCATCCAAAACCATCCACCAAGCCCTGCCTACCCAGCCCGATGGAAGCAAATGAGATATAAGACCCTGGAAACTGCGTGGAAGTCACGAATCTCCCTGTGCACTTCCCCACTGGGACTAATAACAAAAAGAAAAAAACTCAAGAAAAATAAAATAAAATAAAATAAATTGACTCATTCTGTTGTAGACAATCACTTCGCATCCTCAGAAAATCTGTTACTCATAAACATCCTCATCTGAAGCTCTCAGTTCAAGCACCACAGTGTCAGCCTTACTACAAGACCCAGAATATAAATTGGCAAATGCAAAGTCTGCTGCCAGACCTTTCTCAAATAAAGAATTTGCGATGGCTGTGTTGTTCTCCTTTCAACCACTGCTCCATCATCAGACCAGCAAACATGGAGAACACAAGGGACATGCAAGCTTCCTAACCAAAATGCAGAGAGGCACACCTGTAGCATCAGCAAGAGGACACGATTACAAACTGCTGCTCAGATTTATCCCCCATGTGATGTTCAGCCATGACTTACTGATGGAAAGATGGAGGGTTTCCATGGAGGAGGGGAAGGAGAAGGATAGGGACAGGAAGGATGAAACACAGTTTGTGCCTTTGCTTCTGCAGATGAGGGCAGGATTAGGTGGTTTGTTTGCAGCCAAAGCCATGGAGGTGCCCATTCCCTATGACTTCTGCAAGACCCAATAAAGACAATTGGAGCCATGACAAAACTGGAAAACATAGCAGATTTTTTACATCTCTTCTTTCAAGATGTTCTGGCATCTGAGATGAAGCAGGGATTAGAATAAAGAGAGACTGCACAATCAGCCAAGCTACAAGCCCTTGGTCACCGAAGACTTGCTCAGGTGCTCTGTATCTACTGAGCTCCAACCTTCGCTATTACCATCCCTTAGATTTACATTAAGGAACTGGCTTATTTGAGATTTCTAACCCAAAGCCCAGTTGGCATACCCTCCATTTCCCCACCATGTTGTGTTTCTGTAACTGACCTTAGGCTGAAACACTGAGGAGCTGGTACCCTGGAGGAAGGAGCCCAAGTCCCTATTAAAAAAATTCCAAATATTTGGCTGTCCAACACAGAGAAACCTCAGAGAGTTAAAACCCTCTGTGCAAGGTTGGCAGCTCCTGAGCTGTCGAGGTGACCTGTCTGCAGAGCAGCACATGGGAGGTGACAGAAAGTTCCATGACAGGAGGAAACATCCATTAGAGAAAAAAAAAAAATAGGGCAATTAAAGCAGCATGGTTTCTTCTGCAGTGACTCACAAAACCGAAGGACATCAAGACACTGCTCTGCCAGCCAGAGGTGCTCAAGATTTGGCCACATGGATTTTTCCAGGTCAAGGACTGGTCTTGCATGAGGAGTTCCCTATTTTTAAGGTGGTTGGGTTGATGCTACATGAAGTGAAGAAGCACTGCAAAGCCCGCCCCACAGTGACCCCAAAACAAGCACAGACTTCAACATTTCTCCTCCCTTTGTCAGAGCAGAAATATCTCTATGCTGGTTCCCATCACTTTATCCTGAACCCTCCATAGGTCTCTAAGAGGAATTGGGGCTGTCTCAGTCACAACGTCAAGCCACTTCCCAAAACCTCTGTGGATGAAGCAGCAGCCACAGCACCTATTTTAGCAGCAGGACATGATGGGGCAGGAAGGGGAGGATGACCCAGCCAGAGAGATTGCTTTAATACAGGATCAGGCCTTTTAATCAGCCTAATTCATCACCCTTCCCAACAGAGCAGACCCTCCAGACACCACTGCCTTCCCCATGAAAGATGGGAATCAACAGCCTGAAATGGGGCAGCAGAAGCTCAAGGGATCTTGGGCAGACCCACTATGTAGGTCTTGGTATAACAGCTTGGTATAACAGGTCCACCTTGCTTGGTACCATCAGTTTTTCCCGAGGTGGTCATCCCTGCCATACAGTGGATCTAGCTCTCTAGAAAAGGTTCCAAGCTCATCCTGACTTGCTCACCATTTACCCCCAGAAATGAGCCCTCCGAACTGTTTCTGGACAGCCTGCATTTCAGAAGGCACACAAACCTTTGGACACCCAACACAGGGCACTGAAGGCATCTCAAGTTGGGCAGCCCCAAACCACAAGATGCTGGGTGACTAGCTCACCTTGCCCAAACATCTGTGACTCTGCAGCTGAGGGGTGAGTGACAGTGAGCCCATGGGATACATGGAGCATTACTTGGGCCACATGAATGTCCCAGAGATAGTGCTGTGGATCAGTCTGGAGGGCTGTGAGTTACCTCCTGGGCTCTACAGGGCAGCAATGGGAGAAATAAAGGCCAGAGGACGTGCGGAAGACAAACAGATTTTTTTTTTTCCTTTAATTAGCAAATTTCTTCTTACCCTCATCAAAAGAAAAACCACACCTGTGCCCCCTACATGCCCACTGCTCCCGCTGCTGCAAGCATTCAAAGGCAGAAAGTTGAGAGATGTTTCCCGTCCTGGATCAGGGGCAGCTCTGTATCCACCCCATGGCACATACTGGTGAAGTTTTGGGGTGCCGGGTGCCATGTACATTGCAGATGCCATCAGGCAGGGAAGAAAGGCAGGTGCAAAATTTGGTGATGTGCTCTTGCTGGGAGCACCCAAAATCCCCCAGGAAAGCTGCACTCAGCCCCTTGGCCAGCAAACGTAATGGTGGAGGGTGTGGACATGCCCCAAGATGCACTTTGGGTTCACAGGGCATCGCAGCCAGAACTTGGTTTGCACCGTGGCTTGGGGATACAATGGCAAAGATGCTGAGCACAAGCTCAGTCCCACAGCATCACTGCAAGCTCAGCAGAGGGGACATGGTGGGAGAGAAACCACCACTCTGTGCATTGAGTTTGGAAGCCGTAAGTAAGAGCATCTAGCACTCTGGGGAGACTCGTTGACGCTGCACCCCTGAAAGCTGGGTGCCTCAAGGCCCTGCCATCATCTCCAAATTTTCTGATGCCTTTGCTGTATACCTGCAGGGCCCAGAGGGGCAGTGAGCCTCCTGCAAACCCCATAGGGAGATGGTGATGGAGAGGGGGCAGGAGAAAGGGGATGGTGCTTTGGGGCACGAAGCTCAGCCGTTCCCATGATCACCATGCTACAAGCCCCCTTCCTCTCCTTGCCATCACCATCTTCCTCCCGAGGTCACTGAGCCATCCCCACCTCCATTCCCACTGCTGCAGCCCTTTTCTGGGGGGGAAGAGGTGGGAAAGGGTTTTTTTCTGTGGGTACCCCAGCCTTCCTGCTCCCCATCCCTCCATGGATGGCACAGCCCTACCTGCATACCCCCAAAACAAGTGCCCCTGTGCACATTCTCCTTGTGCCGGACTTGATCTCAGTGCAACAGGAAGGGAAGGGGAAGAGGAAGAGGAGAAGGAAGGCGACAAAGAACCGGCACACGAACTCACTGCCTGCTAATCTCAAGAGTCAAAGGGCAGCACTGCCTTCCCTTTTTGGTGCTGCAGCTGAACTGAGCATCCTTTTTTAGGGATTCAGCAAGGCAAGTGCGCTCCAGGTGCCGGGACATGTTGGCGGTGCTCTGTGTCCCCCTCCTCCCCAGCCCCCAGCAGTGGGGTCCACGAATGGGGCAGTGCGTGGTGTGCACGGGGCTGGGAAGAGACAGGGGAGATGTGTGCGAGTGCCCGGGTGTCTGTGTGCACAAATTTTGGCAAGAGGTCATTGAGGTTACATGATGCAGCATTTGTTCTTGTGGTTATGAGGATCCTTAAACCGGAGTCTCTGCTTTGGTCGGTATTTTTCCAAGTATGTCAGCTGCTTGCTGTTGATGGCTCCTCTGCGCTTTCTGCGAAAAAAGAGGAGTTGGTGCAGTCAGCAACACAGCAGGAGAACACCAACCCAAACCCACCCATCATGATGCAAAAATCCCCTGCCTGGAGCAAATAAGGAACTTTGGAGGCTGAAGCTGTGTGCATCCTCCAAGGGTTGTGGTGGGCACTGAGCCTTTTACAGCCCTGAAACTCTTCCCTTGGAGCAGGGCTGCTGTCTCCCCACCTTATAGTGTCGCTACCTGGAAATCTTCAGGTTTTGGGCAACCTGCTCTGAGTGTCCCTGCTTGAGGAGGGGTTGGACCAGACGGACCCAACCAATCCCTTCCAACCCCAACCAAATCATTCTGTGATTCTGCCCCTGTGCTGAAACGCCACTCGCCAGGGCACTTACTGTCGGATGAACTGGATGGCATCTTCATACTTCATCCCACTCTCAATCAAAGCCAGGGCAACGAGGACAGGAGCGCTGAAAGGCAACAGGAGCAGTGTTCAACCCCAAGCCATGTAGCCCCTAGGCTGGGCGCTCACATTCCATCCCAGGGTGGGGACCACAAGGCTGTTGGGCAGTCACCAGCACTGGGTTTCAATTTTGTTATTTCTTGCCATTTGGCTGCAAGTGTGGTCCCAAAGAGTGGCTGATCCCGCACGTAAAACACACAGGATGGGGCTGGTAGCTGCGCTTTATTGAGCGGAAGGATTTTGGAGGCAAATTGTACAAGTTGATACAAATATCCATGCAAAACACAGCCCTGACTTGCTGCAAGGGAAAGCAGCAGCTCCTGGTTTCAGTGAGAGGATTGCAGTAAGATTGCAAAAGCAAAAGTACCACCAGGCACTGAGCACTGCTGGTATACCCCCTGGCACCCAGAATTTGGCAAGTATAAGCTCAGAGAGCAGCACATCAATGCCTGTTTCCACTAAGATTCTCACTGCTGCAAAACCCTGCTAAAAGGGAGAGGGGAAACAATCGGGTGTTTCCCACTTTGTGCCGGACTCTGACTCACCGCCCCAAGCCAGCCACACAGTGCACGGCCACGCAGCAGCCGGGGTCTTCACAGAACTTAGTCTTCAGTAAGTTGAGCCAGTCTTCCACTATCTTGCTGGGAGGAGGTGCTCCATCATCAAACGGCCAATCCTGCAGGGATGGGAGAGGGACGTCAAGAGAGAGAAACACTGTCAGATCCCATAATGAAAACTATACAGGACTGCTTTTATCCTGAGGTGATGCCTTTTGGTGAGTGCATGTTCTTCAAATTGAGCTCATGGTGCAGCAAGGTGGGAACAAATATTTTGGCTCAGGGTTTGGGTTGGATGATGCCAGGTCCATGGTTTTCCCATCTCCTACAAAGAGGCTCATCTTTTACAAGTACCTCCATGACCTCCAACGTGGTCCTGTCCCCATGTTCTCCTGCCTTTATAGGCCATTGTCTGCCTCCTCCAAACTCATTTTGGGTTTCATTCCAACACACTTGGGTTTGGCATTGGCCATTTGGATGGCTGTGCTGAGCTTTGGGTAGCCACAAGCCCTATCGTTCCCCTCATCAGCTCCCATATAAATCCAGTGCCAGGAGCACAAAGTCATTCTGCAAGGGAGAAAAGCATCTCCCTCCTCCTCTGCAGTGTTTTGGGGAAGGAACAGTCCCTCCCTATGGGCACCATCAGGCAGCTGATGTTTCACATTTCTCCCAGTATGGGTGTTTCTCTTCCAAAATGGTGGATTTGGCAGGAGGAATGTGGCATGTGAGACAAGGATGGGCAGGAGAGCATAATTGCAATGAGATGCAGTGAAATCTGACAGGTGAGAAGCACGGGGCCAGAATCCTTGTGGCTACAGGCTGAGTCACTGAGCTGCTGTGCTGGAGTCATCCTCGGTGTAAGATAGCAAAAAAACCCACTAAGCTTCACGTTGCTTTGGAATTTGAACAAGTTATGCAATTTCCATCAGGCTTCCATAGGAAATGAGCATACTGGGATTTGGGGCATTCTAATGCTTGAACCTATTCCTCAAAGAAAAGGACAGGATACCTTGTCCATGTGTGATGGATTGACAGCTGGACTAGATTATCTTAGTGGTCTTTTCCAAACTTAATGATTCTGTGATCTTATATATATGGATATATTTGGTATATAGATATGTAGAGATGTCTCTCTATATCTGCACAGATATATCTATCCATAGATACATAGGATATAGATATATTTCTTCTGAAGATAAATAGAAATATCCATATGTTATAGGTTATCATAGATCTAGGATGTAGACTATTTTTCTATAGAGGATATACCTTATGTAGAGAGATAACTATATCCCACGTATATGATGTATAGGTAGGACACAGTTCCTGTGCAGATCAAATTCTGCCATTTACCCTATTTCTGTCTGGAGTCCTCCAGGCTGAGTTTCTGTATCTAAGACATGTATCACAGAATCATAGAATTGTTAAGGTTGGAAAAGACCACTAAGATCATCTAGTCCAGCTGTCAGCCCATCATCATCATGCACACTAAGCCACGTCCCGCAGTGCCACATTTATCCTGCTCTTGAAAATGTACCATGATGGTGACTCCACCATGTCCCTGGGCAGCCTTTTCCAATGTCTCACCACTTTTTCTGAGAAGAATTTTTTCCTGACATCCAACCTGATCTCTCTCTGTATTTTAGATACATCTTTCATCTAGGTCTTATCTATCTTGATGGTTGGACTAGATGATCTTAGAGATCCTTTCCAACCTGAATCATTGTGATATCTAGGATATACATTACAGCTAGGATACATCTCATGTAAAGAGAACTCTCAACCATCCCACCCCAGGCAGTTTCACACGAGCTCTCAGCACTGCCAGACTCCTCAGACCCTTCCTAAAACTCTCTGTTTCAACTGGGAAAGGCTGGACCCCACCAGAAACATGCCTGCTCTACAAAGGGACTTTTCCAAAAGCTTGCTGCCTTTCTCCAATTACTCACTGCCTGCCCCGCGGGGCTCTCAGCTCACCTAGCACTGGTTGTGCCAATTCCCCAGCACGGCAATCACACCTGACATCATCTCCAATTATTTATCACCTGAGATAAAGCCCAAGCTGTGCCAGCTCAGCATCCTCGCTTTTTTTCCTCCTGGCTGCTGTCTCCCTTTGATTCCCCAGAAAAAAGAGCAAAGAAAAAAAGCCGCCTGATTTTTTTAATACCCCTTAGATAAGATAACGCTGAGGGCAACAGGAACGATGGATATCTTCCATGTGGGATCAAGGGCTCTCATTCCCTGGGTGCTTCCAAGCCCCAGCGCAGGGCAGCACAGGCAGCTGCGGGCTCAGCTGCATGAGTCACAGTTTCGAGTGCGTGGGCAATGCTTTCTTTTTTTAAAGCACCAGCCCAATTTCAGCCTGACGCCGGGAAGCAGGGAGTTTGCCAGCCTCTGCCTGAGGCCAAAGCTGGCTTTCAAACCCTGCCTTCAAGCTCCCAGGCAAGCACGAGCGATGCAGAATGAGGGATGCTAAGCAGACCCCAGGGATGGTGTTTGCAGCTCAGTTTTGCCCCTGCTTTGGGAAGCACTTGCTGCATGCTGGTTCAAAGCAAGCTGAATTTCTCCTTCTATTTGTAGCTTTTTCCCTCTGTCGATCAAGGAAAGCCTGTGATTTTTCATTTATTTTGGAAAGAATTCCCCACTTGTTAAAACACTCCCTTTGCTGGCTGCGTGGGAAGGTTTGCTGCAGGAATCCTATTTGAGCAACAGTAGCTAAGTGGGAAGCTCTGGCTGCACGGCAGGGAGCCTGCAGCTCAGACAACACAAAAATCCTCCAAAGGCTTCTGCAGTGCCGTGGAAAGGCCTCAACTGCCCCAAACCCACATACATCTCCTCTGTCATCTCCTATCTGTCCTGGACAGAGACCAGCCACTTCCAGCTTTCCCAGCAGGAGCCTGGTTATCTTTAAGTCTCTCTGATTGTACCACGTGGGTGCTTGGACATGAAGCAGAGATGCTGCTCACACCATGACAAGAATGCGCTGACTGAGCACCCTTCTGCCTCACCAGGGACTGGGTAGCAGAGGTGTCAGGACCTTGGTACCATCCCCAGTTTTTCCTCTCCGTGCTCTAAAACCGATTTGAGCCAATCTGTCCGTAAAACATCCATTTGGGGATGTGCAAAAAGCTGGGTGCTCACCTGGAGCAATACATGTCTGTGCATAAAGCATCATATCCCAGTGCTGCCCCCCAGGAATGTGGGACCCCAAGCTTCTGTGTGTCCCATCATGGAGCAGCATTTCTTTTTGCACCCGTAGGATGGGTGGGAGACATGGACGGGGTGCTGTCCACCTACCATGACAGTGATGCCGTCCTTCTCTAGTGGGGTCTTGTCGTAGGTCACTTCGCACACTCGCACAACTGTGGTGGCACCATACTTCTTCAGATCCTGGAGAGGGAAGGAGAGGTCTTATGATGGGCAGATATGGGAAAATCCTACTGGGATAACCCTGGCTATCCTCAGCATGGCCAAGCTCTGTGTTGACAGGCTGCCCATGGAGGTGTTCCTTCCCTGGAGGTGTTAAAGTAGAGGACAGATGTGGCACTGAGACACATGGTTTAGTGGGCATGGTGGTGATGGGCTGACATCTGGACGACATGATCTTAGTGATCTTTTCCAACCTTAATGATTCTATGATTCTATGACCACATGGACCTATATACTCCCGAAAACTGCATCATGCCCAAACCCTGGATGCCCAAGCAAAACTCCCCATGATCTGCATGGGCTGGGAAGGAAAAACTACAACCAATTCCAATGAAACATTAAATCCTAGGGCACCAAACCCCCACACGGGCATGAGCTTTTTTTATCCAGAGCATCAGTGGAACCATTTAATTTTAACACTTTGAAGGTATTCAAAAGCATATTCCCCATGTAAGCAGCCAAAGCTTAGAATAATAGAATCACAGAATATCCTGAGTTTGAAGGGACCCATAAAGATTATCGAGGCTAACTCCAGGCTGAAAAAAAGCAGCACCCAGGGGCCCAGCACCAAGAACAAAACCAGGAGCATGGGGCATGATGCTGAGCTGCAGTGGATGTCCCAGAGAAAAATCCCTGAACGGGGACAAATCCTCTAAAGGAGAAACTATTGGGTGTTCAGTGAGGTTTCAACTCCCCCTGCAGAAGTGCATGGAGATGAGTGAGTGCTTGGCGCATTCCCATGAATTCACTGAGCATTTGCTTGAGGCTTCTCTTTGACTGATGAAGGCGTTTTGCTGCTGTACCCCATGAGTTAATTACTTGAACGTGCTGCAGGCACGCTGGGACTTGGGCTGTTTCCAGCTGGGCTTATCACCTGCGGCACGGATTGCCCCTGGATTACGTGCTGGTGTATCAGCCCCGGCCAGGCGCCGAGTGAGATCATCCCTGTGCCTGCTCATGGCAGGCTGGGGGCTTGGATGATCCCACTGATCCCTTCCCTACTCGAGGCTGCCAAACCACTGAAAATCCCTGTATTCTCAGCCAAAAAAACGTGCAGATCTGGAGGGAAGGTGAATTTTACCACCACTGTGGTGTGCAGGAGCACAGGGTGGTTGTCCCCACTTTCTCTCTGCTGCAAGACCATAATGCTTATGCATGCTTTTTTTTGTGTGTGTGTGTACAGTTTCCTTGCTGTCAGAGGTAACCTTGGAGCCATTTGGGGTGAGAAGTCCTTTACTGACATGCTGGAAGGTTGCCTTTGTGCAGCATTTTTAGGGAGCTGGTAGGGGATGCAGTGGGGTTGACAAAGCTCTGACAAACCCTATACTCAGGGTCCTCCAAACGTCCTGCCCCAAGAAACAGATGGTGATATGGACCGTGGCTGGGATGCCAGCAGGGTTGGGGTACCAACAGGATGCACCATTGCATTGCCCAATGGAACAGGGGCCTCCCATTCCATTCCAATGAACCATTTGCAGCTTTTAGCCCCAAAATGTAGACCACGATCCCCACCTCTTACCTCCAAGAAGGTGCTGAGCGTGGCGTTGGTGGGGTTGTGGGTGATGAGGAACCTCATGTTTTTGTAGCAGACCTCCACCGGCGCAGGACGGTTCATCCGGGCCATGATGGGACAAGAGGAGGATGATGTGGAGGTGACGCTGATGATGGAAAAACCCAAGAAAAGTGTGGCGTGGAGGGGAAAAGAAAAACCAATACCCCTCTCTGCACTCAAAAAAAAACAACAGAAGAGAATCGAGAACTCAATGTACAAATGTTGTGCAAATAATCCCAGCTCCTGGGAGCGCGCCGGCTTCCTCGACACACCGCAAGCCCCCGGGGTGAAAGCCAAACAGTAATAATAATATTAATGATAATAATAATAATAATAATTACAAAAAAAAAAAAAAAATCCCTTTGTTGTAGTGTCGGCGTCCTCGGCGTGTGCAATGGCGAGCGGCTGTCGCCTCCGGTGCTGCGCTCTAGAAAGGCCTCTGCATATGGGGATGGTGGTGGCACGGTGGTGGCCCCGTCACGTTACCCCATCGGGGTATGTGGAGTACTTGGGGGTGGCAAGGGGGGCCGGGAGCCTACGGGGCGGCGGTGGCCGGCAGCGGTGCCTGGCTCGGGCAATCCATGCACGGGAGCCTTGAATGGTTAAATCCGAAGGTTGGGATGCCGGGCGAGGCGAGGTGGCCGGGGGCTGCCAAGCTCAAAGCTGCTTCTCAGCACCTCCATAAATCCCGGTGGAGAGCGAGGCTGCAAAGGGAGGAAAAGCAAAACACAGCGGTCAGGGCAGTCCCAATGAGAATACCTCCAAAGAAAGCTCTGGGATCGTACCTTGGAGCTGCCCTGCACATCCCAGGGGATGGGATGCTGGGATGGGGGCTCCTCTGAAACCAGAATAAGGAAAGGGAGATAAAACTCCATTTCCATCCAAGGCACGACCTACAGCCCTGCACTGCATCCCCATTGAGCATCCCCAGCCTCAGCACTGACATTTGGATGACGCACAGGGCGCAAGGAGGAGAATGAGGGGGCTGAGGTGGTTAAGTGCTGGTGGTCCCTATGTTCCTCTGCTGGCCAGCAGGTGCTTGCCCTAATCCCTCTGCAGCCATCTGCATTTCATTATGCAATTTGGCCCAGCATTTTCGTAATCACCCAGCAGCACCCCTGGGAAGCTCGCAGGCACCCCATGGGGGTGACGTGTTGGAGCAGCAACCCAATTCTCACCCATCCTGTCCCTCCAGACCTTACCGGAGCGTCCCAGCAATATTTCCACTGTGCACAACGAGCCGAGCCTGCCCCTAATCAGCCACATGCTCCTGGAGTTACTCGAGCGGCTAATGTCAACCAAATGCATCTCTAATGCTCTTAGGCTACCTAAGCCGCCTGCAAATGAGCTTTTTTTCAGGGGAGCTGGTGGAGGAGGGGGGTGGCATGTATGTGGTTTTGCAGCTCTTAGGGATGGACGCTCCCTTGCTCGCTCTGACTGCTCATCTGCATCCCTGCTGCTGCCAGCATATAGCTCCCTAGGAAGTACCCCACAGCTGGGACACGTCTTTGCCTTCATGATCACAGAATGGCTTAGGTTGGAAGGCATCTTAAAAGATCATCCAGTTCCAACCCCCTGCCGTGGGCAGGGCTGCCACCCACCAGATCAGGCTGCCCAGGACCCCATTTAACCTGGCCTTGAACGCCTCCAGGGATGGGGCATCCACAGCTTTTCTGTGCAGCCTATTCCAATGCCTCACCACCTTATGAGTAAAGAATTTCTTCCTAACATCTAATGTGAATTTCCCCTCTTCTAGTTTTTAAAGCCATTCCCACTTGCCTTATCACTGTCAGACCACATAATAACGATGGTGATGGGAAGAAGGAAGCCACTGGTTTTGCCCAGGACCCAAGTCCTGGAACATGCTGACCTCCTATCGGGCACAGATACATCCAAAAGTGGGTAAGAACAGCATGTTCAGCAATGTTCAGCATTAAAGTTCATTCTGGCCACCGAGATTAAAATAGAGGGAACAGAAAAAATAAAATTTCACCCATGGACACACCTCCAGCCAACAGAGGACAGATAGGTGAATGTGAAGATGCTGTGAGCCCTGCTCTGTGCTGAGGGAAACCTAGCATTTCCCTGGACTGTCACCCATCAGACTCTTGTTTTGAAGCTCTTCCCTGGGTCAGCGGCTGCTTAGCGCCGCGTGGCCAGAGCCTCAAAATAGAACATAAGTACATAAGTAACCCGAGCTGGGAGAATACGCGTCCCCTCGCCTCTCCTCCCATCCATCGCCTGGAAAATTCCCCCTACATTGTTCTACACTGAAAAGGCTCTGATGCAAAGAGAGAAAGAGAGGCTAGGAAGGGGGCTGTGCACCGAGTAGCTCAACACAATTCCCAGGCATCATTTCCAGCCACTCCACCTGCTCTGCCAAGGCTGTTTTCCAGGTGGTACCCAAGGAATGAATAGAAACAGAAAAGGCAACAAAACAACAACCAAAAGCAGGGAGCAGCTGAAGTGGTATGGGGAAGCTTTCCAATGGAAATGTGCCCAAGCTGGCTGTGAAAATCACGGACTTTCCCAGTGTTCATGTGCTAATTATTTATTATTCACAGCACGTGCCAGCCCTGGCGTTGCCCCTGGTGTGCAGCACAGAGCCCAGCCCCACGTGAATGGGTTTAGGGAAAGGAGATTAGAGGGGGCTGGGAGCTGGAAAGGGCACAAACTGAAGGGATTTCGGCACCATGGTCCCACCAAACCTGGTTTTACTGGGCAAGGGATTATGAAGCAGGTAGAGGGGAGACACGAGGGTGGGAGTGATGACATCCACACCACACCATATGCAGGGTTTGAAGGAGGACTACTCCATAATACATGGTTTAGTGGGCATGGAGATGATGGCTGGAGTAGAACATCTTAGCGGTCTTTTCCAACTGTAATGATTCCATGATTCTATGGTATTTTCAGAGCCAATTAATTTTTCCATCCATTCTTCTTAGCTGGGAGTTGGGAGCACCACTGACATCACTTCAGTCCTACCAATGTCAATGCCATTGCTTCACTCCTGACTTTTTTCCCCATACAAAATAGGATAACGCTACTTTGGAGCCAGGAGGAGATAGGATGAAGCCAGCTCTGCTGTTCCTCAAGGTGATCTGTGCCTGAGTGATGCTAAGCCTTGCTCTTTTTTGGAATTCAATGCTGGTCTGGACTCCAGAGTGATACAGACTGAAGCGATTGGTGCAGGGCAACTGGTGCTTCCTGCAAAGCTTTGTTAAAATTGGCTTGATGAGATACTGGAGCCATGGGGGTGAATGGGATGTCTCGAAGGGGTTTTGCAGATTCCCCCATGCAGCTCACCACCTGCTACCCAGATCACAGAAGCTGGGATTTTTGCTCAAAACTGGACTTTAGAAGAGCCAGCAACCCACCAAGCAAATGATTCCCAAGAAAAACTGACTGGTGTTTATCTTCTCCAGCAAGATTTTTCCTTTCTTCTCCATATGCTTTAAGTTAAAAGAGATGAAATCCCCTTCAGGGATGGGAGGCAGCCACAGGTGCCTGCTTAAAGGAAATGTCACAAAGTGGGAATTGCCCTAGATTTCATCCTTACAAGCACATCCATGTTTTTCTCCCATGGTATCTGCATGGTATTATAGAACACAGAATCATTAAAGTTGGACCATTAAGATCATTTAGTCCAACCGTCAATCCATCACCCATGCCCACTAAACCATGTCCCTCAATTTTGCAGCATTTCTCTTGCCTGCAGATGTCCCTTCCTATCTGTGGGTACTGTGGGGAGGATTTTCAGACCAGCAATAACCCCAAACCATCCTTGTCCATCTCTCCATGCCTGATCCTCCACGTAGGGTTTTCCAAGCTGGCATGGGAATTTCACCCATCTCCAACAAGGTGTGTTTGAAGGAATTATAGAATCACTAAAGTTGGAAAAGACCACTAAGATCTTCAAGTCCAACCATCAATGTGCAGTAAAAAGCACCAAGTGCCTCATGCACAGATTAAAGCCAGCTACTGAAACAACACTGTGGGATGCTGAGCTGCTACGAGCACCAACTCTGCACTGTGTGTCAGGAGCTGTAGTCTGTTATCCATCATCGTCTGACACAAGGTTAGTGCTCCATAGGTGCTCTGAGTATTACATGTGTTTTTATTGCCTTGGGTGTACTAGCTGCCAGCAGTGGAGATTCAATGGGAACTGACTGTGTATGAGAAAAGCAAGTACTCATTTCCCACAAGGTCTCATTTCCAGTGGAAGCATTTCAAGTATTTTGGCAACTGCACATCCTGGCAATTCAGCCCAAAGCCCATAAATTCCTAATGGATTTTCAATCGCAAATCATCCTTAGCTATACAGGCTGCAATGCTGATTACCATATTAAGTATGGCAGAACAATGCAGACATGGGTATTTCAGCTAATATTAATAACCTGCCAAGTGACTAAATATCCTTGAGACTGCAGAGCTCCAAGGAAGCAGGATGAAGCATGAAGACATAGCTGCATCTAGCTGCAGATGGCCCTGTTCATTGCAGGGGAGGTGGAACTAGACAACCTTTAAGGGTCCCTTCCAACTCAAATTATGCTATATGTGATAAACAAGCCCTGGACAAAGACGTGTAGTGGTACAGTGCTGGTCTTCCAGGCTCAAACTCAGTGGGGTGAAGCCCCATGAAAGAAATCTAGTGTGGGCAAGTGGAGGAGCTGGGTACCCTGCTCTGTCCCCACTGCCACCATTGTCCTGCCATACCAGAGCACAGGGAGGGAGGACAGGGACCATCTCCCCACAGTGCACACAATGCTGTGACATTAATATCTGCAGTTTGGCTCTGATATAGGAAGAGATGTTGTTGGGTCGAAAGAGATTCATTCTGCACTGACAGCAAGGGAATGAGAACAGCCCATCACTGCCATGGTGGCACGTTGATGGGGCGATCTTTTCCTGGTGCCCAGCCACTGCAGAGCAAGGGACAAGCACTGCAGACTTGCCACATGGCGCCAAGTGCCCTCACCCTGCAGCTCAGCTTGGCTGACAGCACAGCAGAATTTCATTTTGCCCCAGTTTGAGCTGAAAACTTCATCTTTGCATGCATACATGGACTTCAGCTTGTCTGGATGGATGAAGCAGTCTTTTCCCCACCAAATCTCCATGCATTCTGGAGGTAGAATGTTCTTAAGCCATTGCAATTTGCTGTATGGGCTACCTACCATGATACACTGCTGGGTGTGAGTCCTGCAATGATGGGATGACCATGGCTGGATCCTGGTGCACATCAAGGTGCAGGGAGGAGCCCTGTGCTGCCTTCTGTGTCAAGAAACCTAGGGATGGGTGGCCTGGAGAGCTCAGACACAAAAAAGTGCCCTGGCTTAGGGGCAGCACAAGCCTGGAACAAGTCCTCCAGTGAAGCCAACTGTCCCATCACTGAACCATGTCCCATCACTGAACCATGTCCCTGGGGGCCATGTCCATGTCTCCTGAATATCTCCAGGGATGATGAATCCACCACTTCCCTGGGTATCCTGTTTCAATACTTCATCACCCTCTCTCTGAAGAAATTCTTCCTGATATCCAATCTAAACACATCCTGGTGCAACTTGGGGCCATTGCGGAGCAGAGGGGAGCACCAAGCTCTCGTCCTATTTATTTGCAGTGTGATTTCTCTGTTATGCATATCTTGGCCTCATTAAAGCCACACAGGGATGGACCAACAATGGCAGGGATGGGGCTGCTTGTCCTTCTGGTACTTTGGTGAAAAACAGAGATCAGGTCTTCCTTGATGCAGTTAATGAGAGGGACTGGACAGATGAGCAGATGCCAGACTGCTGGACTGGCTGGTGTTAAGCATTATACTGGGGTTAGCGGGATGCAGCTGCTAAAGTCAGGTTTTCCTAAACACAGCAACTCCCTCAGCAAAGGAAGAGGAAGCTCTGCAGAGCCAAATTGTTGCTCCATATGGGTTTTAGCAGCAGCACTTGGAACAAAGGGCCTTACTCACCCAGACGATACGTATCTTACCCGTATATAAATATAGCTATCTCCTGAGTGCGCACATCTCACGTTCAAAGTTCACCTTCAGAAAAACTTAACAAAACAGCTACATTTGCTCAACCACTCTCCTGGCTTCATCCCAAGCAGCAAGACGATGCCAGTCCATTTCCCTTATGACTGACTCCTTCTCTTTCTTCTCCCAATCCCAGCTGCAACAAGAGCATTTCCATCCTGACACCCTGAAAACTGAATGCAAGTTTCTGAGTCATTCTCACAGAGGAGTTTTGCACCAATCCATCTCTGCCACGTGCACCCTTGATCACAGTGAGGACTACAGGATAACCACCAGCACCCCTGTGACCCAAGACATGGAGAAGAAGTGGGGCCAGCTGGAGGAAAGCGACCGCGCTGGGATTTCCTCCAGCCACATCTGTGCGGAAGGAAACAGGAATTTGACAGGAAAGGTCCAGGAGGAGTGAGACAAAAACAAGAAACCCTGCAGGAGCCCAGTGTATGGGGGCAGAGCTACAGGCAGCCATCGGCATGTCCTGCTCCAGGCGCTGCGATGGAGAGAGCTGGCGAGGAGTACCTGCATCTCCTCTGCCTCCTTTACAGCACATGGCAAACAGCAGCTCACACCTAAACTCACAGAAAAGAACTGTATAGCTCCTTATATTATAGCCCTAATCAGACTTGAAGGAGTTTGGTGGTATTTAGGAAAGGTGCATTAAAGCTGGCATGGTGTCAGGGTGGAGGTTGGCAAGCATGGGAGGTGGGGAAAGAGGGAGGAATGGGGAAGATCAGATAGCTAGACAGACAGACTGACAGACAGATAACAAGAACAGCACAGTCCTCCCAGCATTGTGCAAGCAGGGAATGCACCCGAGGCCGGGGTAACATGATCGACTCCTTTTTATCTTTTATTTGCAGCTCTATTCTTTGAAGAGAGGCACCTAAAGCCCTGGAGACAAATCGAGATGCTCCAGACATCCCTTTAACAGCCCTTTACTGCTATTTTGAGTTTCTCCCCAACCCCTGAGCAATCCAAATTTGGGGTGTGTGTTGACAACTCTTTTTTTAAACTCAAATCCTGCTTGCACCCTAAGAGATTCGGCAAATGGGGGAAGCTCATGAAAGATGCACCAAACATTCAGGATTTGGGGGAAAACAACCCCATGCCCAGCAGTGGGTTGACTTATGAGCGGTGTGGACTTGATTTCATGATCCAGGATATCCCCTCTGCTGCTTTCCCCCACCAGCTTGTGGCTGTGGAGCCGATGTCAGAGGCTTTTCCTGGCTTGGATGTGAAGGGAAGGAAAGAAAAAAAAAAAGGTGGTGTGGGGGAAAAGAGGCCAACTCTGCAGGGAATGGTAACAGCATGCTGGAGGCTGGCTGCCTCCCATATATGCCGTGTTTTTTGGAGGAGGGGAAAGGGCTGGCTGTTTGGATATGGTGGAACCCCATGTTCCACTGGGAGCTTGAAATATTGGGTGCTGGTTCCCTACACCTCCTTCAGAGATTTCTTTTGGTGATAGGAGTCAGGAAAAAGAAAAAAAGTTCCAGTGATGGGACATTTCCAAGCTTCCTGCCTCATCCAAAAGAACCCATGGAAAGATAAAATCTGAAGCATCATTCCTGCCCCCAGCACATATAGGAGAACAAGACAACTCTGGTGCCAGCCATCTCTCTTGAGCACCTCACCCCGGTGCCTCTCCTACCCCAAATACCCACCGCGTCTGAACATCTGACCTCTGTTCTTGTGGTTTCTCACAGTATTTTGTACAAATTTAATACTTGTGACAGGTGCCTGAAGGGCAAGACATGAGGACAGCAATGCCCCTTACCAGGGAGGCACAAGGAACACAGGCAGCTACTGTCCCCAGGGGGATGGGAAGGGCAGGAATCAGAGAATTATCAGAGGTAATGGCTTTAAGTTGTTCCAGGTGAGGTTCAGGTTGGATATTAGGAAAACCTTCTTCTCAGAAAGAGTGGTAATACATTGCAATAGGCTGCCCAGGGAGGTGGTGGAGTCACTATTCAAGGAGGTGTTCAAGAAAAGTGGAGATGTGGCACTGAGGGACACGGTTTAGTGGGCATGGTGGTGATGGGTCAACAGTTGGACTACACGGTCTTAGTGGTCTTTCCAGTCTTAATGATTCTATGATTCACATGTCCCTGCTTGGTGGTGGGATGCTGTTGTGTATGTGCCTCTCACCACCTGGTCCTACCATTTTGGCAAGCCAGTGACAGCAAGAGCAGCCCTGAACAAAAGGGCACCCGTCATCTTTTTTGCATCAGCAGTGGGTCTTGCACAACCTCGTCGCCAAACAGCTGTCGGTGGCTTTGATGGACGTTTGTTGACAAAAACGGGGACTCAACCTACCCTACAGGTGGATTTCGATCTGCAAGCATCGTTTGAAGTACACACTGTCCTGCGATATGTTGAGGATGGCAATATGGAACATGAGGAAACATGCTCTGCCTGAGTGTTTTGTGATAAGCCTTATGGAGAGATATTCTACAGTGGCATCAAGCCAGACTGCTCAGAAGTCAAACACTGAAGAAAGGCAGACCTTACTGGCACCAGGTTGAGAGAGAGTTTGTAGTTCCTACCCCATCTTTAAATTTCTTCCATCATCCAGAGTACATGCTCTTGGTGGTTGTGCTCCCAAACCATCTCATCCTTTGCAATCTACGATGTTCCCCAGGACCACAGAATCATTTGAGTTGGAAGGGACCATGAAAGGTCATCTAGTCCAACTCCCCTGCAGTGAACAGGGACACCTACAGCTACATCAGGGTGCGCAGAGCTCCATACAGCCTGACACTGAATGTCTCGAAAGACAGGGCATCGATCACCTCTCTGGGCAACCTGTTCCAGTGCCTCAACACTCTTACTGTAAAAAAATGTAATTGCAATCCAAATCTTCTCTCTTTTATTTTTAGTACATTTCCCCTTGTTCTATCACAACAGACCCTACTCAAGAATCTGTCCCCTTCTTTCTTATGGCACCCTTTTAGATACTGAAATACTGCTAGGCAGGTTCACATGCACTGAGACAGGCTTCTGGCTGCTGGCAATGCAACAGGTCCTCTCCCTCTTGCTGGGCACCAAAGCACTCTTCAAAACAACCATCAGCCCATGAGGATGGTGCTGTGTCGAAAACCCTGGGACAGCTCCTCCTCATCCTCACCAGCCTTGACTGTTGCCATCACTCAGCAGAAAATGCTCCTCTTAACAGCCCTTCCAGCGCTGATGTGTGGTTTACGCTTTGGAACCCTAAGCCCACATCATGTAGAGAACAAATAACAGGGTTTCCTCTTGAAAAGCCCATCCAGAAACCTTAGCTCTAGCAAAAAGCCACAGCGAGAGCTCCTCAGTAATCCTGGGACATTGCTCTGCAAACACGACATGAAGACAAAGCTCTGGGGATAAAACTGGGGCTTGTGAGTGCCTCTGACCTGCTGGTTTCTGACGAACAGGGACAAAACCCAGCAGGGCTTTGTTCTGACCCGCGCTGCTCTTGCGCAAAAGCCCGGCATTGAGAGACGCTGTGCCAACCTCCCCTACCCACCAGAGCTTGCAGAGCAAATAAAGGTGGTTTTCTTTCAAATAAAAGATCAAAGGGAACAAAATGCTGAAAGTCACAGCTGCCCTTGACATCCTCTCCATCAGGGAGATGGGGAACGAAACTGGAATGGGGAGGAGGCAGGATCAAGCACTGCTTTGGAAGGAGTAGCCTGAGCGAGAAAGGAGATGGTGCTCCAGAAGGGAGATGTTTTGCCAAGCTACATGTAGCCATCACCAAATAGGGGAAGACGTAAGCACTGACTGACAGCACAACCAACCTCCCAGATCATCAACCAGCCACGTACACTGGGGTCACATGGTGTTGAAAGCCTCCAGGAGCAGCACCCAGCTTGAGCAGTGCCCTCATCACAGAATCACAGAATGGCATGGGTTGGAAGGGACTGCCAAGATCACCCAGTTCTAACCCTCCTGCTGCAGGCAGGGTTGCCAACTGCTAGATCAAGCACTAGATCAGGTTGCCCAGGGCCCCATCCAGCCTGGCCTTTACAAAAGCCAGTGAACTATTTGCATGAGCAAAACGCCCGCTCTGAACAGGAGACACCAGAAACTCTACAGGATGCTGCTACCCACCAACTTCCTGTCCAGGCAGAGAAAGCAAGGAGGATGTTGTGTAGCACTGCACAGCTGGCTGCAATGGACTGTGTCCAGGTGATTTTGGAGAGCACTGAAGAACTATGACGTCTTCAAGGGAATGGCAGGAAGGGGAGGAAAGAAGACATTAAAGGAAGGGCTCAAGGAGCTGGGAGGGAACAGAATTAGGACAGCTGACTTAAACTGGCCAAAGGGGTATTCCATACCATATGACATCATGTGGAAGGAGTTTTGAAGAGAGTGGGGGTTCATCACTCTCTCTTCCGCTGCTCAAGGGGCTAGATGGGCATCAACTGGGGGGTGGTGTGTAATTGCTTGTGCATCACTTGTTAAATACATTTATAAATATATGTAACCCATGAGTTCTACTTCTTTTTTCTCTGATTTTCTCCCCCATCCCACTGGGAAGAGGAGAAGGGAGAGAACAACCGTGTGGTGCTGAGCCACCTGTTGGGTTAAACCACAACACACACCCCTTAGGAATGGTGCACCAAGGGAAAGCAAATCCAGCAGCAGGACACTGCAACCTCAAAGCATCTTTCCAGACTTTTAGGACTACGTGGAGGTGAAGCGGTCATCACACAATGATTTTAAGGCTAGAGGAGCCCATGGATTGCAGTACATGGCTTATAAGAGAGCACCTGATTTCTCCAGAATTGCCTAAGAACACTTAATCACGAGCATGCTCTGGCTTTCTTTCATTAGGATATTTGCATAAAACTGGTGCTGTTTACAGGGAAATGCAAATTCCCTGCAGAAAGGGAAGTGTTTGGACGTGCTGGCTGTTCAGACGTGCCAGGCAGGGAAGCAAACACTTCTATCACCTGAAAATTAAATCAAGGCTGAGATGCAAAGCTTCCCCACCCTGCTCAGCAGGAAATTTTCCCCAGCTCCTACAGCCGGATCCGGCAGGGACGGGCCAGGGAGGACTCTGCGTTTCATCTGTGCTCTGCACATCCTTCCCAGCCCCACGGGGGAGGTTTTGATGGACTGGAGACACGCAAGCTGCTCCGCTCCCCATCGTTTCAGTGACATCCTGACACCTCGGCGTGGGTGGCATTTCCCGGCCACCCTTGCTGTGCTGGAGCAGGCTCTAACCAGGCTGAAAGTGAACGAGCTTCCCCGGTTTTCATTAATTAAGCTGCAAGTCTAAATTCATCAGTCATGATGATGAAAATAGTGAATATTTATTTTCAGGTTCACCTCAACGCATTTTGGGAGACACCCTGTTGTAGACTGGGCTGGACATCCCCATCACCCCTTTCTCCTTAGGCAAGCAGAAGTCACTGGGAGTGGTTTCTGTGCTGTGGGGTTAGAGGGACACATCAGATGGTTTCAGGCTGGGGGACACACAGCCTGTTCCCAATTCTCCCCATTGCACCTGCATTTCTCTCCACCTCTGTTTCCTGCTGCTTCCTAAAGAGCCCAGCTACAGCAAACAGAAAACATAACATTGGGAAAAATCTCTGGGGACCATGCAGAAATATTCAGTGCTTAATGCTGTTTGGTTCCTCCCTTACAAACTCAGTGAAACTAAATGAGGGCATGCCTATTAATATACCTGGCTCTGTGCTGAAATCCATACAATTTTAACTATCTCAGCAAAAAAAGCACATTACCGTGCCCTACAGGAGTTGTGCATAGAGTACTCAGAGCAGCCAGCACAAAGCTACTTAACAAATTTATCCTGCAGAATTTGGCACATGAGAACTAAGAGCAAAACCAGCTCAGGGATGGGTTGTCCTTGTGGTCCAGCCTGGGGTGGGGGGGAGATGAAGGCCACCAAAAACATCCCTTGAAGCCACACCACATGGGGCTCATGTGCTTCAGCACGAAGTCAGCTGAAATCCTAGCTTGGTTCAGCCCCACCAGCATAAGAGCATTGAATAGCTGACAGCAAAACTGGAGTTTTCCTCCACCTCTGCAGAAGCCAGCACTGGCTCACGCATGGGCTCCTGCTGGCTGCTCCCTTCTGGGCAACTGCACCCAGGAGCTTGACCCTACCTTGGGAAGTGGAATAAGAAAAGGCGAATTTTCAGCTGGATCCAATCCCAGCCTATCTGCAACCACCATGGCACAGCACAGTGGGCAGCACGAGGCAGGGACAGGCAGCCAAGGGATGCTAAATGAGTGCTAATTGAAGGCACCGGCATGGCATGAAACTCAGCTGCTTGTTCCGCAGCATTTTTATCAGCTGCTTGAAAAGAACCCTGCCCACTCCATTTCCAAGTCTACTGCAAATGGTATTCTCATCAATTTGATGGAGCATATCCTCTCTGCAGTCATTAGCAAGGCCTGAGCAGGCATTTACTAGAAACACAGTAACAGGAGTTCCCCTGAGCACTACCCATGGGCTGCTCTGCCCAGCAGTGACGCCTAAAAGACTTTGGGGACTTTAGATCTCCAGCTTTTGGCAAAGCAGGCTCTGCTTGACGCCTGGGCTCAACCCAAAGCAAGTCAAGGCTTTCACAAATTGAATTTTCTAAGGTCCCTGAACGCTATTTCAAATGACCCTCCTGTTGCAAAGCATTCCTCTCACCACTGGAAATGCAGAGAGGGGACAGACACCAGGGTCACCACCTGTGGCACAGTGACTGCAACTCCGCACCTACAGCACACCCTGGCAGTCCTCCCAGCTCACAGCCCCAGCCCCAAGGACGAGGGGAATTCCCAGCAGATGGTCTGATGGGCACATCCCTTTGATGCCCAGGAACCAATAACCCGTCCTTGACCCGTCCACTTGACTAGAACAAACAGAACTCAAAAGATTCTCTGGTAGCACTTCCAACAGCTCATGGGAGGAACTGCTGCCACGCTGTGTGCACAATGCCTCTCCCATGTTTTATCAGCAGGAAAGCTAAGATGGTCAAAGAAGCACAGAAGGAGACCACCACCAAGTTCATTGTTGTTCCAATTCCAAATCCATCCCACCAATCTCATTCACGGAGAACAGCTGAGGTTGGAAAAGACCAATAACATAATCTAGTCCTACCATCAACTCATCCGACCACAACCACTAAAGCATGTCCTTTGGTGCCACTACCCTTTTCTTGAAAATCTCCCTGGATGGTGACTCTACCACCTCCCTGGCAGCCTGTTTCAGTGCCTCACCACTCCTTCTGAGAAGAAATTTTTCCTAATAACCAACCCACTGAAGACTTTTCACATTCTAAGCATGCAAAAAGCAGTTTTCTCCTCCTTGAATGTATGTCTCAAATTCCTTTCAGTTTTGCGTTAGAGATACAACACACACAGTTTTTAGCTCAAACTATGCAAAAAAAAGAGTTGACCCAAAGTCAGGAACTGTGAAGAAAATCAGAGTACATGTTGGAAAACAGTTCTGGGGACTACCCAGAAATTTTTAAAATAAAAAAGAAATGAATATTTTAGAGGGGAACCAGGCACTCCATAAATGTGCAATGAAAAGAACAAAATCAGGCTGTGGGCTGCCCTACTGGCCCTCATTTAAGCCATCATTCAGACAGGCTTTAAAAGAGATATTTTTTCAACTTTTCTACGTGATATATTGTTCCCATACATTTTAGCAAAGAGCAGTGGGACAGAGGATGCTCAAGAGCAGCTTAGGAATCCAGAGAAAGCTAACTGCATGTAGGATTAACCCGGTTTTTAAAACACCAGATTTTAAGCGTAACTTCTTTCTTCCAAATCACGCCTTTTTGAATGAGTTCACTTTCAGGAAGCCATCCCATACGCTCGCCTCGAAAAATGTTTTTCTCTGGCTTGCCTCCAGTTAATCGGATAATTGGGAGTTTATAAGTTCATAACTTGAGCTGAAGTCAGAAAGTTTCAGCTTTCATTCTTCCAAAGCTGATTCACGGCCAGTCTGGCCCAAAACACGGGCTTGCTTCAAGTTTGCTATTATTTCAGAGTTCATTCACAGTTTAAAACGATGCTCTGGTCGCACCCGGTATCTCCCATGCTATCATCCAACTCTGCGCTGGCACACAGGAGCTCGGAAACGCCTGCGTGTTCCTGACTCGACCTTTATTGAGAGAAACGCCTCCAGATTCATTGCTTTGCTACACATTCAGAGGGATTTCAAGCCAGGATTTCAGTATCGGGGCTGCCCCACGCCTGAACCATGAGCACTGATGTCGAACGCAGGCAGGGAGCAGAGACAGGGCAGCAGACTGAGGCACAATATCTTGGACTGACTGAATGGACCTCAAAACAGACATCTGAGCTTTTCCAATTGCCCCCTCTGCTACAAGAACTCGAGCTTCCTAATTTCACTGAACCCAGCTGTCTCGCGGGTCTGCAAAGCAAACAAGAAGAGAAGCGAGCTTTTTGGCTCCCTTGGAAACTTTGCAATCCAAGAAAATCAGACAAAACATTTTAATATGCTTAAGTTTGTCCATCAACAGTCTCAATTTCTTGGGGACCTGACCCTCTGTTTGAACCAACCAACGCTACCCTGACGACAGTATTTTTGGGTCCTGTGTGAAATAATCCCACAGCAGCCCCACTGCCAAGTCTTGCAAAAATTCCCAGGCCACAGGGCTGCTGCTGGCAGCAGGGAGCCATCGTGGAGGTGCACCCCTTGCAGGTTTACGTGGGTTGCCAAAAGCTCTTGGGTCTCCAAGGGTCGGAAGCACGGAGAGGCACGCAGCATGTTAAATAAATCTTAATAAAAGCATGGAAATACATATAGGTGAGTGCCTGATGTTTCACAATTCATGTCACAGAATGGCTGAGGTTGGCAGGATCCTCTGGGTCCATCTGGTCCCATCCTTGCTCAAGCAGAGACACCTACAGCAGACTGCCCAGGGCCATATCCAGGCAGCTTTTGGAGATCTTCAAAGAGGAGAGCCAATAACCTCTCTGGGCACAATAACTTCTCTGGGCAACCTGCGGCAGTGCTCTGTCACCTGCGCAGCACAGGAAAGCTTCCTGATGTTCAGGGGGAACCTCCTGGGCTCCAGTTTGTGCCAGTGCCTCTTGTCCTGGCACTGGGCACCAGTGAAAAGAGCCATGCTCTATCTTCTTTATATCTCCCTTTTTGGACATTGTTAAGATCCCCCTGAGCCTCTTCTCCAGGCTGAACAGTCCCAGCTCTCTCTTTCCTCGTAGCGGATGTGTTCCCGTCCCGCCGTTTTCATGGCCACTTGTTGGACTTGCTCCAGTAGGTCCATGATGGATGGACAAGATTCCTGGTCTCAGCTACTCAGAAATATCTCAACTGTGCTCCTCTAGGGAAATTAGCATCTAAACTACATGTCTAGCATTAAAGGATATAATTTCCTGTCTCTGCCCTGCCCACAGTCATTTGAGGACACAGACCACATGCAGGGCATCCCAGCCCATCCTGAAGACACAGACCTTCCCGCCCAGCTTCTGCCTTCCAGCTCCAAGCAGTCAGATGGCAACACCAAACTCCTGCTTTGGATGAAGGGAAAAGCACAGCATAGAATCACAGAATGGCCTGGGTTGAAAAGGACCATAATAATCATCGAGTTTCAACCCCCCTGCTGTGTGCAGGTTTGCCAGCCTGGCCTTGATTGCCTCCAGGGACAGGGCATCCACAGCCTCCTTGGGCAACCTGTTCCAGTGCGTCACCACCCTCTGAATGAAAAACTTCCTTCTAACCTCTAATCTACATCTCCCCTATCTCAGTTTAAAACCATTCCCCCTTGTCCTATCGCTATCCACCCTTGTGAACAATTGTTCCCCCTCTTGTTTATACGCTCCCTTCAAGTATTGGAAGGCCACAATGAAGTCTCCCTGGAGCCTTCTCTTCTCCAAGCTAAACAAGCCCAGTTCCCTCAACCTTTCTTCATAGGAGAGGTGAGCACACCATGGTGGTCACCCCAGATCCCATCAGCAAAGCCCATCTGAAATGCAGAGGAGCCTTGCTTGTAGCAAGGGATGAGGCTGAGCCTGCAAGGTGGAAAGTTCAAGTGGCCTCTGTTTATTTGGCTTTGCAGAGAGCAGTCACCCAACCTGAACATAGGCCAAGCACCTTCCCATCGCAGGAAGTCTTTAAATAACCACCAGTGGTCAGGCCTTTGGTTTTACAGCTCTGCTGGATCAAAAAAAAGTCCTTCACCCTATGTCTGCTTCAGCTATTTCCTTGGGTATAAAAAAACCAGCTGCTAGTGTTCCTACCTCCTATGTCTTCATACCCATCACAACCACGTGCTTCACAGAAGCTTGCTAGAGGCAAAAAAATATCTCAGTGTAGGCATAAGAACATTTACAGGCTTTTCCTCCCTTGTATGAGATGAATTTTACATGTTTCACTTTGCTTTCATGTGAATTAGTGGTTGATTTTACTCCTTGGGGCTCTCCTTGCCTGCTCAGTCCAGCCATTAAGGCTCATACTTAATATCTCACAATACTTTCATCCACCTGAAACTTCACTGGAACATAATAAGGTGCTTCTCACCTTCCTGCCAATTCAAATGGTTAAAACAATGAAGAATAAAATCCTCCCTTGGTCATGGGCATCCTCTTCCTTTTCCATCTCCTCCTCACTTGGGACTACCCCATTCTTGGCAGAGAAGCTCCTTGGATGCAGAGAGGATTTAGTCAGCAGGACTAACAGGGAAATAACATCCATCACCCCAAAAAGGCTTTCTGATGAATTTACCTTGGGGATTTGGAGCCAGAAACCCTGCCAAGACCTCAACTGGATGGGTCACCCAGCGGATCCAGCTCTACAGATGGAAAATACCCAAGTGCGTTTTGCTGGGAAGCTGGGTTGATTTGGGATTTGAGCAGTGCAGGCTTGCCAAGACTCTAGAGGATGGAAATGAGTTTTTTTACCTATAGCTGTCATTAACAGATTGCCCTAAAATGATGGCTGGCAAACAAGTAAACAAGCCAAAGAGTTTTTTACACTCGGAAAACAAGACCTTGCCCTGACCTCCTCTTGGGCAGATTCACTGGGGTGCAACAAACCAGTATTTTATTTTAAACTATGCTTGTAAAAAGTAAAAAAAGCTGCTTCCTTGACACTCCAGTCAGGTAAGGACACAGCAGGCTATACTGACTTATAAATAAGCCTGCTCTTGTATATATGTGTTTTAAAATAAGCTTATGAAACGTAAACACATAGACTTAAAAAAAAAATTCAACCTCATTGAAGCCATTCAATTGGGGCCGAGCCAGGCTTTCTTCTCTGCTTCATGCATCTGCCTAAAGGATGCTAACTCAGACCCAGAAAACCACTCGTAAGCAGAAATAACACTTCCCAAAAACACACAGTTCCATTTGCAATTGTTCACTCCTTGAAGGGGTGCCTGGAAAAATGCAAAAAGGAGTAAAATCATGTGTTTTTACTAAGGACCATCATTTCTGCCTCAGTTTTGAAACACGGTTACAAGGAGAGGAAAGGCTCCCTCCAACCGATGCGTAGCTTAAGCACTTTCCATGCTGCCTATTCTCTTCGTGCCATTGAGACGAGTGATTTTTTTATTCTTCCCTGTTCCTGTCCCTCATCTATCAGTGGAAACAATCACCAGGAAATCTGAGCAGTAAAAATAAAACTCAGATTTGGCTTTGGAGGAGCAGGTGCAAGGGGAGACGCTATTTTTAACTCTTATCCTGCAAGAAGGGAATGCCAGGACCCCTCTGAGCAGGTCTTGTCTGAGACCTGGAGATTTATTTGGAGGTGGTGGAGGGGTCTGACTGGTGGTTAATCCTGGTGCTGGGTGCTTGGGGCTGGAAGAGAAAACATCAAAGCATTCCTGCAGCTGCTGGGGAAAAGGGAGAGGCAGCAGACGTCTGCCTCCTCCCTGTGCAGCTCTCCACCCAGCAATCCACAAGCAGGGAAAGCTGCTGAGATGTCTCAGCAAACTCCTGGAGTGTGCAGAGAGAAGGATAAGGAGAGAAGCTGGGGATGCCCAATGGGAAATAATACAGCCCCAAAAGAGATTCATCACTACTACTAGCCAGAAAATGTGTGTGACTTGATTCCAACACCAGCTAGACCTGGACAAATACTATTTAGCCTTTGCATTTTATTCCTTCTCTAAGTAATATACAGAAAAAGCGAAACAAGTCTGTGGAGCGAAACAAGTTCTGGAAGTACTTCTCCATCCCTCATACTAACTTCAGAAGGAGTGTAGGACACATCCCTAACATTAACCAAAGTACCATCCATGAGCATAGAGAATGGCAACTGGGAAGAACCAGGGCTTTGGTAGGAGCCTTACTGTGGGATTTACAGACAGTGCACTCCAGCAAGACATTCCTAAGACAAAAGCCATTTTGAGGATATAGTCAGTCAAAGGGCTTGTCCATCAGACTCAGGGATGATTCAGAAAGAACCAGCTTCCTTGACGGACAGCCTGATCTAGCTGGTGGCAACCCAGTCCACAGCAGGGGAGACGGAACTGGATGATCTTTAGGGTTCCTTCCAACCCAAGCCATTCTACGACTCTTTGAATGAGGAGGAATTAATCTCACCAGCGTGGCTAAAGCAACTTTGTCAAAGGCTGGTGCTCAAGACTTCTTCATCCAAGGAATCAAATGGCCTCAGGCAGGCTGTCCCATGGGACTTCTGCATACATCTCCAACCTCATTACAACTCCAAAGACCACAGAATCCAGCTCCTGACCTTCTCCAGAGCAGAGATGACAAAACGTTTCCTGTTATTTATAGCAGCTGGAGAGTCTGATGGGAAAACCCCACTTGTGCAACGCGGGCTGCTTGCCATCATCGCTCCACAGAGAACAGTTGGGCTGCTCCGCATTCCTGTTCCATCCTGAGATGGTCTCACTGTGGGCAACACCATGTCAAGAGGCTGCACAAGAGGAAAGATCAGGCATCTTGCTCCCACTTGCTCAATAGTACAGCATAACTTGAATTAAGGAAGAAAAACAAAAACTGAGCACTCCAAGCAAGGGGGCTTCAGCTGTGAGGCTACAGGGACCACAAGGAGCACACTTCACCCACATGGGGCACAACGTGCTTGACCTTACCTAGGAGATGATCTCAGCCTTTCCACGAGACTGAGAGGAGGGAACAGCCCCTTTGCCAGATGCTACCCACCTCCTCAAAGCATGGTGGCATGTGCATGAGCACATTTGTTTGCTGGCATCCCTCTTTCCACCACCCTGGCATGTACCAAAGGTGCTTTCCAGCACGCTTAGTCACTCAGGTGCAGGAATTCTGGCAGCCCAAGGCAAGTTCTTCCTGAAACAGGATGGGCTTTGCTGCTGGCTCGGCAGGCGAGAGCCTCCCAGCACCGGCCCTGTGTGAGACAAGCATTTCATGTCACGCTGTTGAGGAGGAATCCCATAGCTTCTGTTCTGGGCCAGCGCCAGCACTGCTTTCTGCTTGCTTTTCGAGCCGAGGGAAGCAAGCAGATGGGCTGTTTGCTGCCGTGAGATCCTGTGAATCAACTTGCCAGCCACGACAGGGACAGCCAGCTCCTGCACTACAGATGAAATGCTGTGGATGCACCCAAAAGAGCCACAGTCGCTCTGCTGTGATACAAAATTAACCAGCTCGCGGTTAATTTTCACCCTTGTGGAAGGGGAGGGTGAGCATCTCCAATGCTGTGCAACATTAACTGGGGTGAGGTTTAGGACCATGTGCTTCACTTCATCGTCAAGCTCTTGCTCCTGTCCAGGTGATGATGCTATGGGTAGGACTAAGTATGAGAGAAGAAATCTGAATTTAAGTTTCTCTCTGCTGTAGCTTCACTGTTCATGAACCCTCTTGGTCCCATGGCCATTGTGGGAACCTGAGAACCCTTCTCACATAATCCTTAGCAATAAAACCCAAACCCAGAGCCGTGGCCGAGACCCTAGGTACATCTCCAAAGGCATTATGTTCTTGAGAGATGAAGCTTGTGGCTGGAAGAGGATCAGAGAGAGAGCAAGAAAGCATGGTCTGCTGCAGCATCCTCTCCATCTGAGCAATGCACAGCAGCCTTGGCTTTCAGGGCAGCTTGGCAAGCAAACACAAGAGATTTCATTCAGCTTTCCGCCGAGCTCTCTGAAGAGCAGGGTCAGATCTGCTCTCATGATGCTACCCGGGGAGGTCTCAGCCACTGTGATGGGCAACCTCCTGCTAAATATCCTCAGGCTGTTTGCCTGCAACTCCAATTAATAACACCATATTTTGTCAACAAGTTTGGGTCGGCAGCAAGTCCAAGGCTTCAAGCTGGTTAACTTTTTTCCACCAAACATGCCCAGGGATATTTTGATTCCTTGCCCTTGAGAAGTTTATTTGTGTAGATCCCTTTCACTTCCCAGATTCCAGCAGCGGAAGACGCTTTCTAATAGCTGGGGAAAGACTTGACGGCTGTGGCCGGGGCTCCCCGGTGCTGGAGCTAGAAAAGCATAGCACCTGCCAACGCCGCCTGAGAGAGTCCAAGAGGCTTGTAATTAGCCTGGGAGAGAAACCAAGGCAAGTGCACTGCAAAGACACCATCCTGGTGTGTCAGATGCAATGAGATCTGCAGAGAATTTGTAGGAGCTCTTCTTGCTGGAGGCAAAATGTGACTGGGGTCATAGTGCCCCAAAAGAAGAGCAGTGGAGAACATCAGTTATCCCCACTTTCAGCCTTTCTAGTGTCACATCAACCAGGGAGAGAGGATTCAACAGCAAATCAACCATCCCCACCACCCAGGACATCACTCCAAGCAATGCTCTCAATACTTCAAAGCATCACTGGACGCAAAGAATAGATCCAAATGGCTTACATTAACCTTTGCCTGTTAAAGATGTCATGCTTTTCAGGAGCAGGAGCAGCAAGGTGGGCGATTTCTTGACCTTCCTCCCCAGCACCCAACTGAGGGACATGGTTAGTGGACATGGTGGGGATGGGTTGACAGCTGGACTAGATGATCTCAGTGGTCTTTTCCAACCATAATGATTCTATGATTTTATTTCCCAAGATGTGTAGGGTGCTTCTTTCATCACCAGCATGCTGATGCTTCATCTTGAAGCACTGAGAAATAAATTTGGGGATTCAAAGGGTTGGGTGAAATAGATTTGACTGAGACTCCTGTGCTGTCTGGGCCATCCTGGAAAATGACTTACAGATGCTACAACTGGCTGGCACGCTCTTTGCCCAGACAGAATAAGAATCTGGCAGGCTCATTATTTAAGAGGCATTACTGCCTTGTACAAAGGGTGTGTCCTGGACAGCCATGAGATTTATTGTGCAGATATAAAGTGGCTGAGTTCTAAACCAGGAGCAGAGTGAGGAAAAGCAACAAGCTCCTTCATAGGAAAGCCAAACAGCTCCTGCTTATCACATCTGCAATTATTTGCACATGAAGGGGAGGCCAGGAGGGCAAAGGCACCCCAGGGTGAGATAGGGAGGGAAGGAGTAGAGAAAGTCATGCCTTTTAACAGCAGTTGGGATATCTTCTCTGGCACATTCCTCTCCCTCCAGTAATCTTATGGGAGCCTTGAAAGGTTGTGAAACCCAATTACTCCCTGCTGGAAGCTCTATGGGGATACTGGCAGCCAGAACTGGGGTGGAAGGACAGGATGGATGCCTTGGATGCCTGTGATGTTACAAATGGTGACACCCATCCTTGGAGGTGTTGAAGAAAAGGGTAGATGTCGCATGGAGTGAAATGGTCTACACTGGTCACAGGTATGAGTTGATGGTTGGACTACATGATCTGATCTTTGAACCTTAATGATTCTGTGATTCTATAATCATTAAACTCGGTGACATGGGCAAAGCTTTTCCCATCGTGTATCTCCTCCCCACCTTTTTCCCCAAACCTTGTGCTTGGAACAGAGCTGGGTTTGAGCTGCAACGTTTCAGATTGGTGCAAAGCAGCGGTCATTTGCACCAGCGAAAAGTAAGAGCAGCACAGCACCCAGCTGGGTGACAACGAACATTTTAAATGAACAGTCAATAGAGCTGAGCCCAACTGCTGGTTGGGCTGTTGATGGTTGGACTGGATGATCTTAGCGGCCTTTTCCAACTTTGATGATTCTATACTACATCCTTCTCTGTCAAAATCACTGGGGAGGATGATGAAAAAGCAAAGCTTCTCAGAGTGGTGCAAAGGAGATAGCCAGCTCTGTGTGATGCAATACTTACCTCTTCCCGAGATTTGGGTCAGGCCATGCACTTGCATCACTTCAAGCTGTGTTTGCTCAGGGCTAGAAAGTTAAATCCTTTGGGTTTCACTGTAAATCTCAGCCGAGAGCAAGAGCTGGAGGAGAAGCACAGCGGGATCACACAATCAGTCGTAGGGGGTTGGAAGGGACCTCTGGGACCACATTTAGTCCAATCCTGCTAAAGCACATTCCATAGAGTAGGCTGCATATTTCTCTTGTTCATATAGAACTTCCTATGTTCCAGTTTGTGCCTGCTGCCACTTGTCCTGTCATACCCCCGAAATGAGTCTGGCCCCGTCCAACTGACTATTGCCCATTATAAGCATTGGTAAGATCCCCTCTCAGTCTCCTCCAGGCTGAACGGTCCCAGGTGCCTCAACCTTTTCTTGTAAGGGAAATGCTCCAGGCCCTTAATCATCGTAGTGGCCCTCGAGATCCTCCGGGATGGCTCCTCCAGGCTCTTTGCATGATGCCTGGTGTCTCCATCCTTCCATCAGTTGGTCAAAGCATTGGACAAAGTCATGTGCCAGGCAGCACAATATGCCTTAGCTCATCTCTGGTTTCAATTAAAGTCATGAATAATTTTAGCAAGAAAGCTCTGAACAGAGCACAGTCTGCGGGAGGCTCGCTAACGGCAGCCACATGTTTTGCTGCTGGGAGCTGCAGGTGCACCTCGAGATGCGGCCAGTGCCAGCGGGCAGGTGGCTTAGCAAAGAAACCAAAAAAAAAAAACCCACAAATTTATCATCCAATGCCATCAAACCAAGACTTCTGGGTTTGAGAAAATGGCGTTAAGTTGATCCTGGATGCTTTGCGAACTGCTTGGGGGGCTGTAATCATTTTATCTGGGGCATGCAATAGTCTTTGGCTCCTACTGCGTTTGCATTTGCCAGAAAGACAGTTGGTCATGCTGGATTACAGCTGGTGGTAATTACATGACCATGCCTCCTCAGTAGCAAGGAGGGGAAATAAAGAAAAGAGAAAACTGCATGTGCATCCCTCCGCTCGTTGCTTTGTGCAAAGACATTCCCTGTGAGCAGAAATACCTCTTGTGCTCAGTGTCAGCACCTGAAAAAATTATTGATGATGCACACTGAAACAGAGACAAGATGTGGAAATCACTCCTGTCGAAGCTGTTTCATAAGCACTGGCTGTATTCCCTGAAGGACACTGCTCTGCCTTGCCCAGCTATAAACATGGCGAGCAGCATTCCCCACTTCCCCAAACGTGTCTGCAAAATCCGAAACAGATGCTCCAAGATGTCTAGATGCCTGCTTGAAGACATTTTCTTTCATCTGGTAAATTGCTACTTCCAAGGGAAAAGATCTTAAGCAGTCCTCAAGGCCCTTTAATAATCCGAACACCTATTTCTATCCTTTTTGGACCTCAGAGTGTCTTGTGCTTTGGCATCATATTCCCTCTCCCAAGCATCTCACAGCTGGCCTGAGTCTCCTTGCCAGCACTTACACCCCTGGAGCTGGTTTATAGCTGACCATGAGCAAACCCACTGCAGGTGATGCCACAATGCCACCAAGATGGGCAACACTGTGCAAACAAGGGCCGGTCAGGGGGTTGCAAAAATATGGTGCAAAACAACAACCTGAGATGCTATTTGTAATCATTGCAATGGTAACACTTCCATGAAAACCATATCAGGAGGAAACGTGTGTCCAAAGATGGGCAACAAAACTGGTGAAGGGTCTGAAGCACAAGTCTTATGGGGAGTGGCTGAGGGAATTGGGACTGCTTAGTTTGGAGGAGGCTCAGGGGAGACCTCATTGCTCTCTACAGCTCCCTGAAAGGACGTTGTGGTGAAGTGGGGGTCGGCCTCTTCTCCCAGGTAACAGTGACAGGACAAGAGGGAATGGCCTCATGTTGTGCCAGGGGAAGTTCAGTTTGGATATTAGGAAAAATTTCTTCTCAGAAAGAGTCGTGAAGTATTGGAACAGGCTGCCCAGGGAGGTGGTGGAGTCACTGCCTCAATGAGTCTATGATTCTATAAAATCCTCCCCCTCCAGCTACTGGCCATGCTCCATTGGTTCTTCATTGCTTCACTGGCCCTTTATAGTCCCCTTAGTTCTGATGTGCCCAAGCCTGAACGTAATTGAGGTTCATTTTTGCTGAGGATTTCCTCTCATCTCCTTCAGCATTTCTAGCTTTGACAAATAAGCAGCCAGTCCCCAAACCTCAGGCTCTCTGTTGCTTGTGGTTCCTTCCCCTTCGATTCTAAGAAATGAACAACAGGAGCAGAAGGTTGCAAAACATTCACTCCTGCCTTCAAATCAAGGAAATGGGGACAGAAGAAAGAGGAAGACCAACTGCAGGGAGAAAATGCTCACCTGCACCCACAACAAGTGCTGGAAGCTGAGGAGCCTGATTTAGGTGGTGAGAAAATAAAATGCCGCAAAAAAAAGCAAACCCAGTGAGGAGGACACAATGCACAATAGGAGACCTGGGTTGCGAAGGAGCCTGCGGGCTGCTCATAAAGGATTTGGGTTGGAGATTTAATGCCCAATGTAATGTACAAAACCACACGGCACGGAGAAGAGAAGCTCAGGGTGGAAAACCACTTGATGTGGAGCAAAGCAATGGGTTCTGCTGGTTTGCTCCCAGGAATTTGCCACCGCTCCTCAGCGTCAGGTTGGCACCCAACAGCGGAGAGGAGCTGAGAATTGTGTTATTACAGCAGAGCAGCTTGGCTGGTAAATGGAGAGCCAAGAATAATCCTGCTAATAACAGCAGAGTCCAGCTCCTCCTCGATGATGCTAATTTACGTGTGGTTTAATGACGACATGGCATAATGCAAGAACGTTGCGGTGGAATTTAAAACTCTGTTGTAAATGGGCACACGCTGATGTAGTTTAGCTTAAGGATAAAAAACCCACAGAAATCAGCTTCTAACTAAAGGAAAACAAGACTATCTCTAATGGTCCCTTCCAACCTAGGCCAGTCTGTGATTCTATTCTATGAGAACAGAGAAAGTGTAAGATCTGGCTGATGATGTCCAACAGACTGGATAAGCTGAACACCCGGAGCATCTTTCCCTGCATCAAAGGTACCAAGTTCTGCCCGCCAAAGAGAGGGTCCAGACCACGACAAGCATCGCAGCATCTCCAGGAAGGAGCACAGAGCCTCCAAGGAAAGTGCAAAAAGGCACCAAGAAAACTCATGGCAAAGATGTTCAAAAGAAAGAGTGGGGGAAATGAGACACCAAAGTGAGAATTTATCACCTTTAAGGTGAAAGCAGACTCCTCGCAGCAATTCCTACATGTGAGCAGGCTCCCAACCATCACCCTGAGTTCTGCAAGGTCTCACGCATGGAGACTCAAGCCCACTCAGTAGGGTTTTAACCAAATCATCTCAAGTCGTGGACAGCCCCATGCACCTGGAGGGGACCAGTGCTACAAAGACACACGTGCATTTTGCTCTACCAAACTTAAATGTCATAAATAAACATCAACTTTGAGCAAAGCACCTGGCTCAGCCACACACAGGAAACTTCTGCTTCACACAACCAGGGCAAAGATTAGCACAAGATTAGCACGGTCAGCAGCAAGCTGTGATGTTGCTACCCGAGGTTGCAAGCTGGTGGGAGAGGGAAGGGTGTTAGTGAAGGCTGCATTAATAAAAACCTTCTCTGCCAAAAATGCTTTTTGCACTGCAAAATAGAGTGGTAATGAAATCAGCTGATGGCAAAGCATCCTTCTGCAGGCCTAGATGGTGGAGCACTGGGGAAGCTTTGCGGAAGGAGCAGCTCAGCGAGAGCTCTGCATGGTCCATACAGGGATGAGCATCTCTGCATCCTCACAAATGAGCAGAGCCCCCCAAATGGCAAAATCTTTCCCAACCACACTGGCACCATGAGCACTGGGGTAATTTAGGCTGGTGGGCCCCCAACACAGGGTAAATCCCAGGAAAGCGTAAATACTGGAGCATGGGGGTTGGAACTAGATGATCTTTGAGGTCCCTTCCAACCTAAGCCATTCTGCAATTCTAAGAGCCAATGTAGGCACAAGAACAAATGGGTCCAAGTCATGCACAACTGAGTTTCGGTTAAAAACAAGAACACTTTACAAGCATCATGTTTCCAGAGGATTTGCTAGAGTCAAACAGGTTGGTAGTTTGAAGACAGATGCTGTCGGGGGGGGTGTGCCCAAATCCTGCCCAATAGCCACACCTGCCCAAAGGGATGCAAAGCAAATTCTAGCTGTACATGTCCCTGATCACTGCAGGGGAGCTGGACTAAATGATCTTTCAGGGTCCCTTCCAACTCAAATGATTGTTTGACTCTGTGATTCTATAAATCCACTGCAATGTGCTTGCCTATGCATCCTCTTGGGGAAACTGCAGGGGGATTGAAAAGGGATAAAAAAAATAAAATAAAGGCATGGCTCTGTTTTTCCAGCTGACAAGAGGAGGATGGGAGCTTAACTGCTGACTGGATCTGGGCTCCATGAAATTCGACTTGGCTTCTCTTAAGACAGCAGCTCTGCTCCCCCAAGCACCCTACCAACATTTCAGTACTAGCAGGGGGAACGGGGCCGACTTGTGTTGCTATTTGTGTGAGTGTTCTGTACCAGAGGGGAGCCTTGAAGAACAAGTCCCCTTTTTATAGTGTGTTGTATGCTGGCAGTGAGCCTGTAAATGAGAAGGAATTCAGAGAGGAGCAACAACAACAACAACAACAAAGCCTAAGGGGCTGGAGGGATTAGTTTGGGAGGGAGAAAGGAGAGAGCACAGTGTGTGGTCTGATGGATGTGAATTGGGGATGGGAGTCTGGACCTGGCCAAGAGCTAGGACTGCGCCCACTGAGCTCCCATCCCATGCAATCCGAAGTTCTCTCCCATTTCCCTGCTCTGTCTCTTACGAGATGCATTTCTTTCACCTCGATGCACAATAATAATAAACTATAAACACGATCATTAATTTAAAAGCTGCCAGAGAGAAGAACAGCTAGGTGAAAGAATGGAAAAGGAGTCCACAAAGAACTGAACAAAATTTGTTTGAGCTGGATGGAGGGTGGAAAACACTGATGCAGTTGGCATTTCCAGCATGGTTTGAACCCAAACAGGCTCAGCTCATCCCCAGACTGCTCTGAGCATGCACGCACAAGGCAAAGATTATGGGGACACAGAGGTGCGAACGTGGACAGAGCCATGCTATCAGCATCCCTATTATTTGGGAGATATTGGGTATCCATCAGCATGAGAACAAGATGAATTTTTTCCATTTGTTGACCAAAACGTCTGTTTTTCTGCCTTCTGCACAAGCTGCAATCTGGCACTGATGGGGTGCAGAAGAATGGGGACACAGAGGCTGGATAAACCTTCCCTTAAATGCCCCCGAACTCCACCTTAAAAAATACTGAAATCGGGGCAGCAGAGGTTACAGCTTTGGTATGAGAATTTTCATGAGCATGAGAAAAAAGAAAAAAAAAAAAAAAAAAAAAAAAGACCACATTGCTCCAAAGTTCCTTTTTTTTTTCTTTTTTTTTTTTTTTTTGTTAAGCAAGCTTCAGGGGCTCTGGGAGAGCAAAGCTCGCTGCAAAGTTTGTTTTCTGTTGTGCCCATGTTACCAAGCAGTGCTGGCTGAGGAATGCTCGGCAAAGGGGCACCGAGCCCATAGGGACGAGTGGGGACAGGTATGGTGGCACGGTGAGGGCCACATTTGCAACCCTCAGCAAGTCCCCAAGTTTAATGCAAGCCGCGCTTCCAGCAGCACTTTGTTGCATTGCACATGCAACTACTAAACAAAAGTCATGATATATAAATAACAGTGTATACATTACAAATAACAGCATATACGTTAAAAAGCATTTTCTAGAGGCTGAGATGATCAAACCAATTCCCCTGACTCCCTTCCCCACAGTGCCAGGGTGCAGCACAGCAGCTCCCAAAGTCCTCTCCGAAAAAGTTCAAACCCTCAAATACTTGGAATTGCTCTCAGAGGGAATTTATTTTAAAGCCGCTTTAATGGCAGCTGGGAATTACCATGGAGGCACTTTGCTCTGCAATTTCCCAGCTGCTGACCCCGTTCACATAAAGGGGCCCCTGGTGGCCGCCCAGATCGGGGACATGTGCTGAGTTGGGATTGCCCCGACTCTCATCTGAATTTCCCCTTGTTCCTGCATGGGAAGGGCTGCTTTGCATGGCAGAAGCAAGAAAAATTAACCCCTGCACCCCACAATTACATGTCAGCTCACATAGCTTGGATGCAGAAGTCTCTTTAAGCCCAAGTGAGCTGAAAATTGCTTCCACATAGCTTTCCTGGAGTGAAAGCAGAGCGTTGAGACTGCAACACTCAAAAAACCAAGCCAGGTGAGACCTGCTCTGCATGCACCCTCAACCCCATAACAACTCATCACATGGTTCTCCTCCCACTATTTGCCAGGAAGCATCTTGATCTTCATAAGGAATAATAATAAAAATAAAATGGATTTCTGAGCAAAATCACTGGCATTAAGTCTGAACCTGAGCTAGTGGCAGGTCCTGCTTGAAGACTGGAAGCCTTGGGAGATGCCACCACTGGGGCTGAGGTTGTTCTTGCCAAATCCAATTGCCCCATTACTCACCCCTTTGCTCATTTAGGATTACGTGGACCTTCTCTACTCATCACCTGCATTGGGGCATCTCCGTTAAACCCACTTGGGTGACCAGGAGAAGGAACCCTGGAAGAGGTCACAGATTCTATGTCCAGGTAGAGGCCAGTGACGAGCGGTGTCCCCCAGGGGTCTGTCTTGGGACCAGTACTCTTTACCATCTTTATCAGTGACATAGATGATGGAAACGAGTGCACTCTCGGCAAGTTTGCTGATGACACCAAGCTGAGTGGTTCAGCTGACACCACAGAAGGAAGTGATGCCACTCAGAGGGACCTGGACAGGCTTGAAAAGTGGGCACATGTACAACTAATGAAGTTCAACAAAGCCATGTGCAAGGTGTTGCACTTGGGTTGGGGCAATCCCAGACACGTGTACAGACTGTGAGAAGAACTCACTGAGAGCAGCACTGCGGAGGACTTGGGAGTTCTTGCAGATTAAAAGCTTAGCTAGAACCAGAAGTTGTGGATGCCCCATCCCTGGAGGAGCCACGTTGGATGGGGTCCTTCCAACCTAAGCCAGTCTATGATAAGTGGTGCAGTCTATAAGAGATGGGCATGTGGGGTGGGTTTGTAGGTGTATGAAGCACCCTCAAACCCTGAACTGGAAGGGCTGTGCAAGCAATGCTGAGCACAAATCCATTTGCAGCTGCCGCATCCCAAAAAGCCACAGGCGATGGGGGCCGATAGCATCAGCCCCATGGCCCCGTGCTGGCTTTCTTCTCACTGCTGTCATGCTCGAAAGAGTTATGGAAAAACACAGCAGAAAGGAGAGGGTTTGAGTGGCAGGTCGGAGCAGGGAAGGAAATGGCTTGGTGAGGAGGGAAGGGCTGAAGGACGCCGGTGTTTCCATTTTGGTGCAGAAGTCCCAAGGGTGCCACTGGAAGCACTTATTGACCAACTCACCCGCTCCCAACAAGCTGGCCCTGCAAACCACAGCCAGGAGGGATGTTATTTCTGTCCAGACACATCTACAGAGACGCTTTAACTCTATCATCAAACAGCAACACGCAAGGGACTCCCAAATTCAAGCCGGGAGCTGGGGATGGCTCTGGCTCTGCATGTCATGACACTAAAAAAAAGTAATCAAGTATACTAATGAAATGCATTGCAGGGAAAAAAGAGGGGAAAAGAGCCCATATTCAGGCAAGTAGATACAAACTGCTTAAAAACCGTAGAATCATCAAGGTTGGAAAAGACCACTAAGATCATTTAGTCCGATGGTCAACCCAGCACCACCAGGCACCATGAAAGAGGTTGCCCAGGGAAGTGCTGGAGACACCATCCCTGGTGGTGATCAAGAAAAGGGTGAATGTGGCACTGAGGGCCATAGTTTAGTGGGTATGGTATGGATGGGTTGATGGTTGGACTAGATGATCTTAGTGGTCTTTCCAACCTTAATGGCTCTATGACTCTACGCCCAATATTAAGGGAGGGACAATGAGTGCATTCAAGATCTTGACTCTGGCAATGCAGCATGTGTAGGGATTGAGTTGCTTCCCTCAGTATTTAAAGGAAAAATAACAATATCAAAAAAAATGAGATGTAAGGAGGGTGAAGAGCTCCACGCCCACCTCTCCCCCATCCCAAAGGCTGCCTCGATCTGTTCTTCCCCAGCATCGGGCTGTCTGGGCACTTGTTCCCCCCCCTTTGCAAGGCGATAACGCAGCAGTGCTGCCAGCTCCCAAGTTAAACATCTTATTAACTGCAGTGACGTAAAGAGGAAATCACCAGGAACTATCGCAGAGATGAGAGGGGACACATTTGCCATTGATTGGGCGTGATAGCACAGCGGGGAGATCCGTGCGTGAAAGGCATTTGACCCTTCCTTCCCCCCACCCATGTCATGGGAAACGAAACCTGACATTCAACCAGCACAGAGACAAGAGGAGAAAAAATTATTTTTTAAAGATAAAACAACTCGCCTTCCAGGAAACCATTTGGATGCAGAGCTGTGTGCAGCTGCAGCCAGCCTCCGTCACAGCCGTCCATCCCTCCTGTTTGGAAATCAGGCTTTCAGGGTGGGGAGAAAAGGGGAGGGGAAGGAAAAAAATAAAAAAGCAGCTCTATTGCAGCCGACGAGCTACAAGAGGCTGTTGGCAAAGTGGTCCAGTGATCATCTGAAATGCAGACGGTCACGTGAGGAGCTGTCTGCAGCTCCCGCGCAGCCCCGAGAAGTGCACACGCAGCACTTCCCTGCCCGGCCGGCGGTCCCCGGCTTTCACTCTGCAAGGTGACCCCGTGCTTTGCGCCGGAGACATAGGGACAACACCCAGCTCCTGCTTGAAGAGATGCATTTCCCTGCATTATCACTTTGTTTTTCTTTTTTTGCTTTAATTTTCACCCAACGCATCCTTCTGCATCCAGGGGGCTGTGAGTGCATCACCTACCAGTGCTGCACCTCCACCAGCACCAAGCCATCAGCCAAAGTCCCTCTGCAAAAGCTGCCTCCCTGCTGACAAATCCCAGCCTTTCACTCTGCAATGATGACTTTTTGTCCATATAAATCAGCGCTCTGCTCTGGAGACGCATTGCATTGCATTGCACTCAAGTCAGGCAGATGCAGTTGGACTAAAAAAAGAGCATGAGTTGAGTGCAGTAGTTTTTTTTTTTGTTTTTTTTTTTTTTGAAGGCAGATTGCCTTTCACACTGAATATATTTATAGATTTATAGGTAGGGCTGTTGAAATCTTAAGGGCTCCTTGCCACAGGAATCCAGGCCCTTCTCATGTTCGCAAAGTGGTGTAACCACGTAAAAATGGGACCGTAATGGAGTGACGGGTGCTGCTCGCTTCCATCCACTAGGGATAAAACTGGAGGAAAAATATAAACTTCCAAGCAGTAAAGTCCCCAAAAGTGGGACAGCCTCATGCAGTGCCCGGAAACCCCATGCTCCCAGCCCCAAAGTTGGTTGTTTTCTTCCACAACAGCACATTATGGGAAAAAATAGGGGAAGAAATCCTATTTTTTCACTTAGGCTATAAAAACACATCCAGATGCTAACCATGCATTTCCCTATAGCGTGGCAGCATGCAGCTATTTAAGACAAAACCCAAACTGTAATTAAAGTTATTGATAGGAGCCAATGTTTACTGCTAGCTATTTTGATATCAAGAGTTGCTAGACCTCAAGGCACTGATTTCCATCATCTGCAGGGGATGATTAAGCTGGAAATGGGGCTAAGAGTGTTTTTTTTTAATGTTTTTATAGGCACTTGTACCTTCAGATCAAAGAAGTGCACTTTGCAGACTGATCCTAGAGGATGCTGCTCATCAGACAGATGTGGCACTGAAGGACGTGGGTTTGTGGGCATAGTGGTGATGGGTTGGGTTGGACTAGATGATCTCAGTGGTCTTTTCCTCCTTAATGATTCCATGAGTGGGCATGGTGGTGATGGGCAGAGAGTTGGATTTGATCTCAATGGTCTTGTCCAACCTTACCGGTTCTACGATCAGGAACTGCCTGGAAACCACTGCGTGATTTCCAGTTATCGAGATACACATAATAATGAAACTAAAAGAGTATTAATGAAAGAAGGGGGTTATACCAGATAACCTCCAGAGGTCCCTTCCAACCCCAGCCACACTCTGTGGTCATACAGAAGGTTTCAGCTTTTGCAAGCAGAGCCAACAGGGCTCCAGTGACACGACTATTTTCAGCCCCATGCAAACATGAGTATCGCCTTCCAGAGGGAGTGCATTTCAGTGCAGAGCATTCACCAAAGGGTAAAAGTCGCTTCCTCCACCTGCCCCAGTGCCAAATCTGATGGCGGCTGCTGGCATCTGACATCCCCAAAATGCAGCTTTGCTGACGTTGCAACACCCTTTGCGTGCACCTGGGTGGTTAACTCTGAAGCCTACTGATAACATGAGATTAACCTCTTGGCTGCATGTAGATATCAATGCTGAATGCTGGTGGATGTACAGTTCCCCCCAGCATTAAATCCACCTGTAGCCTTTCACTGCACGCTGTTAGCAATGATCCAACCTCAAAAATTAGGAAATATTATAACTGCAGAATACAAACACTGGGTAGGGAGATCCATACCTACTGTCAGTTATAAATTTACCCCAAATACTCCTTCCCTATTACTATCAATAAATAACACGACTTCTATAAGGCTCTGCTTGGTTGCTGATCCTCCTTCAGCACGAAAGACGCCAAGCTTGCATGAAGAGCCAACCCGACAGCTCCAGATGCCCCATTTATGTTTCAGCTCCCACGAGCAGGAAGACGAAGCTGTAACCAAATTAACTGGAAATTGGCAGCAGTGCTAATGTGCCAGATTCCAGCTCCTGGCTGCTATTAGCAATCCCAGTTACAAGCAATATACACCTTATGCAGGGTGGGGAAAGACACTGCAACCCCACGCATCCAATCCATTTGATGCTGTTTTATGCAAAGAGCCAAAATCAGGACTTGCAAGGGAGTGTACACTTGTCCCTTGCAACATCAAGTCCCGTGTGGAGAAGCCTTGCTCGTGTGTAGCACCATGCACAGCCCCATTAGGATGGGTGCCTGTAGTGTGCAACCCTGCACGTGGCCTCCCTGGGGCTGTTGCACTGATATAGTCATGCATGAAACCTCAGCTGCTTCCACGATCACTGCTGTGTGCATGATCCTCTCTATCCCCCAGCGGTGTTACTGCACTGTGCAATGCCATACATGATCCCCACTACACCCCCCATGGCTACTGCACCGTGCAATGCAGTGCATGACCTCCTTAACTCCCCCATGGTTATTGCACCGTGCAACACCACGCATGACTCCCTTTTACCTCCTCATTGTTACTGCACCATGAAATGCCGTGCTCGACCCCCCAGCACCCCTCCCATGGTTATTACATTGTGCAATGCTCTGCTATCCCTCTCCCAGGGTTACCTACACCGTGCAACGTGTGCACGACCCCCCTGCACCACACCCATGGTTACTGCACCGTGCAATGCTATGCTATCTCCCCCCCGGATTACTGCACCGTGCAAGACCCCCTAGACCCCCCCGTGGCTATCGCGCCGTGCAATACCACGCAGGAATCCCTCTACACCCTCCATGGTTATCGCACAACGCAATGCTGTCCCTGACCCCCTTCACCCCCCCCCACCCAGGGTTACCGCACCGTGCAATGCCACGCACGCCTCCCTCACGGTTATTGCACGGTGCAATGCGGTGCACGACCCCCTTCACCCCTCCCTCCACGGTTCTCGCACCGTACAATGACCCCCGCTACAGCCCCCACGGTTACCGCACCGGGCAATACCACACTTAACCCCCTTCACTCCCCCACCCCGGGTTACCGCACCGTGCCACGCCGTGCACGACCCCCCCCCCTCCCTTGCTGCCAACAGCCCCGCAGCACCGCGCACGCCCCCCCGGCACCGTTTCCGGGGGCACCGCAGCGCGCAGCGCCCACCCCCGCCGTGACAGCGGCGCGCGGCGCCCGTGCGTGGCCGCCCCCGCGCGTCGTGATCGCCCGGCGCGCGGCCTCCCCCTGCCACGACTGCACCGTGCGGGCGAGATCGCCGCGCTCGGCCCTTCCCCCGCCACGATCGCGCCGCGCACGGCCCCACGCCGCGTGGAGCGGCCGCAACACGCGGTCCGTGCCCCCCCTCCCCTCACCTCCTCCTCCCCTCCGGCATTGTTGCGCGGGCGGCCCCACGTGCTTCGCCACCTCCATCCCCCAGTTCCCCGCGGTTCCCGGTGCGCACCGACCTACTGCTCGCCCGGCTCCAGCTCCGGCCGCGCCGCCCCGCTCGGCCCCGCGCCGCCCACTCCGCTCCGCACCCGCACATGCAGCCGCCGCCGGTACCGCTTCGCCGCCGCTCCTTCTCCCGCTGGTCCCGAGCCGCGCGCGCGCGCCGCAGGCCCCGCCCCCAAAGAGCCCCGCCCCCGCCTGGAGTCACGTGGCAGCGCGAGAGCCAATAGGGAGGAAGGGGAGGTGGAGGGGAGGAGAGACGGTGAAGGGGCGGGGCTATGGGTGGGCGGAGCTGTGGGGTGGGCGGGATTACGAGCTGAGCTTGGAGAGAGGGGCGGGGTTTTAGTGAGTGGGGGCGGGGACAGCTAAGGGGTGGGGGGGTTGAGGTGAGTGAGGAGGGGGGGTGCGATGTGGTGTCACAGGAGACCTTGTACAACAGGAGGTCTAGCACCATGGGAGGTGTAGTGTGGGTCGGGGGTGTGTCCCCTTCCCCCTGACAGGAATTACAGGGTTCTGGTGGGTGAAAGGCTGGACATGAGCCAGCAGTGTGCTCTCGCAGCCCAGAAGGCCAGCGGCATCCTGAGCTGCATCAGCACAGGGGTGGCAGCAGGGACAGGGAGGGGATTGTTCTCCTCTGCTCTGCCCTTGTGAGGCCCCATCTGGAGTACTGCATCCAGACCTGGGGCCCCCAGTACAAGAAAGATGTGGAGTAGTTGGGGTGGGTCCAGAGGAGGGCCACAAAGAGCACCTCTCCTAGGAAGAAACACTGAAGGAGCTGGGCTTGTTTAACCTGGAGTAGAGAAAGCCCTGGTGTGACCTCATCGTGGCCTTCCAGCACTTGAAGGGAGCCTATAAGTAGGACGAGTATTGACTTTTTACATCAGCTAGTAGTGAAGGAACAAGGGAGAATGGCTTTAAACTGAAAAAGGGGAGATTTCGGTTTGATGTGGAAGAAATTCTTTATTCGGAGGGTGGTGAGGCACAGGCACAGGCTGCTCAGGGAAGCTGTGGATGCCCCATCCCTGCAGGCGTTCAAGGCCAGGTTGGATGGGGCCCTGTGCAACCTGATCTGGTGGGTGGCAGCCATGCCCATGGCAGGGGATTACGAAGATGATATTTAAGACCCTTTCCAACCCAATCCATTCTGTGTTTCTGTGACTCCTTGCATGAGTAGCTACTGTAATATTTGAAGAAGGAAATCAGAGTGCATTACTTCAGTGGCCTCTTTTCATTTGTTTCTGATTTATTGCAGGCTTCTTCTAGCAAGGCTCATTGCTGAAACAGCCAAAAACATGGTGGCCTTTGATGATACGGTATGACAGGCCTCTCTGGGGGGTGACAGGCAGTTAGTTCTCAGAAGCTGTACTCAAATACACAGCAACCAGAACCGTCCAGCAGTGCTTTGCGTTTCTAAGAACACGTTTCATTAAAAGGGTCAGGAGGCTTCCTCCTCGATCCAGGGCCAGCCTACAAGTTCTCCAGGCAAAACCTGCGAATATCTCATCTGACACTGAGTGTTTCCAGAGGAAGAAACGAGAAGAGATGGTTCAGAATTTCTTAATGCATCACACACAAAAGAATTAGTAATAAAAGTCAGTTTTCCCAAGCTTTCTTGTTGCAATGAGTCTTATGTAACTGCAGTGTATGTGGATAAGTATGTAGAATGGAACCTTTGCTAAAACTTTTGAATCCGTTGATGTATTTCAGAGGATGTTAGGTTTTGGCAGGTTTGAAAGTAGGCAGCTGGATAAAAGGGATATCCATCAGCACACCTAGCTCTCTCCTTCCCCTTTCGAGGCAGAGGCATAGCATAAGCTTAACCTTGATGAAACATCAGCAAGTACACACCTTACAATAGAACTCCGCTGAAAACAGAAACAAAACTGTTACTTCCTTTGCTATCAACGTTTGGGTTTTGCTCTTTGACTCCCTGCTTCATTTTCTAAGTGAGAAAATCATTTGTTATCCACATCAACTTTTTTAACAAAGTACTCAGAGCATGTCTTTGGTGGCTAGGACCACAGCACTCCTGCTAGTGCTGGTGATTCTAGAACTGACTGAGAAACCCACTTGTGAATGCTTTCTCTAAAAAAAAAAAAAGATAAAATATAAAGACAACTGAAACAAAAAAAAATCCAGCACAAAGAAAAGCAACTTTGCAGCTGCTTTACTCGGGTATTTTTGGTAAAATCCTTTCTTGTTAAAACAGCATGACCCTTTTTCCTTCCATGGGGTTTCCCAGGCATGATGGGGGAACTGCATTTGGCTCCAAGGGAATGTGTTTGTTTTACTGTTTGTGAATATGATCTGCCTGCCTTCCTTTCAGATGCAGCAAATGCCAGTAATCTGTTTTTATTTAGTCGAGAACCTGAGAGTGCTGTTTGGCAGGCTGTTCTTTACTTACCATTTGAAATGTCACATGGCAAATTTAAGCACTCGAGTGCAATCTCAGCTTGAAAGCCTGGCAAAAAAAAAAAAAAAAGGGGCAACAGCGTGAGCCTCCCGCACATCTCAGAAGTGCCCTCAAACGTCAAAGTTTGATCCTTCTTTCACAGAAGAGGCTGAAGTGTTGCTGGGCATGAGCTTCTTGGCCAAGGGTAGAAATTCATACCAATTTTGCCTCTGCTCTATGGTGGGTGAACATTTGTTCTCTCTAAGCTGAAGGGGAAATGGAGACATTAAAAATTGATATGAGGAACACCTTCAGGTCTCTTGGCAAACCTGAATTCATCTTCAGCCAACTCACTTCTCTGTATTTTAGAAAAACAGACAGAGAAATGTTTCTGCAATCAGGTCACTGCCTTAAGAGGATCAAATAGGCTTCACGTTAGCTGTAATTTCCTGAATTTGAATGGATTTGCAGCAGAAATATCGACAATCTCCTGTGAATGTTAGCATCCTTGAGCACAGTTTCCAGCATAATGCACTGACAAGCAATGTGGGAGGATTGTAACCTCTGTGCGGATGCTAATCCCAGAGGACTGTATCTGCCTTAGAGTTAGTGGAAAGCCTGGCTGTGTATTAATGCGTGCTTGTGGAAGTGCTTGTATTACAGCTTGAACACCTGCTCATATCAAGTCTGTGCAACCACCATGTTTGCTGAAAGGATGGTAGCAGCACCCAGGCACCTGCTTTGTGAGTTTCTGTAATCATTTTTTCCATGGTCCTTCTGTCATTTCCATTTCAGCTGAATGCAAAAGCTTTCTTTGAGTCAGGGCACTGTAACACATAAATGATGGAAAAAAAATTGCTCTTTTTTGCCACTTGCAAAGAATACTACTCATGGCTGCTGTGCTGGAGAAAAGCAGCAGAAAAATGATAATTCCAGCTTGGAAAGATTACAGGAGAAACAACCCCTCCAGGGTAGGATGTGAAACATGGATTCCTGATATGTCAGTTTTAATGTTTCAACACCGATTGCTCCTTCTTATCTACTAATTGTTTGAAGTGAACAGGTTCTCCATCAAGTACACAAGGTACTTTTCTGCTCCTTTGGGGGAGCAGTTAACACATGGTGTTCCTCTGGGATTTCCACATCTGGATGAGGTTTCCAGTTGGTAGACAGACGTCATGTTCACCTGCGTCATAAACAACCTGAGTTTCTCCAGCTTGTGGATTTCTCAGAAGGTGCTGTGCAGTGACTAGTCAGTACTTCTTTTCTGGGAGAGCTGAGAAAGCTAGAATATATATATACGTATGCAAAAGTTCTGATTAAAATTTGGATGTTATTGTGTTGGTTTGTTTTTATTTAAATTAGATTGGCTTTTCCTCTAGGAGAGGCTGAAAACTGAGCATTTACCTGTTCATGAAGAGCCATTTAATAGCTGGACCAACACTTGGAATTCACTTGAAGGCACTGACTAATTGAGTTGTATTCAGCACATGAGTGAAACTCAAGTTCACTCATACGTGTTAGTGCCTTTCTTTTTCCCACACACGTCAAAACCTTGTTTGCATACATCATAGATTCCGTGGGTATTAATAGCTGATGAAGGCTTCAGAACAGAAAGAACTAGGAAGAACTAAGAAGTTGCATTTGCACATACGGGTGATGGGAGAGGCTATGCAGGGATCATTGCTGACAGCTAGATAGCCTCCTTGCTGCCATCCAACACAGCTGAGGTTCGGTCTTGCTTTCTGAGGCACATGGCATAGTCCAGGGTTTTTCGTTTGGTCTGAGAACTTGGTTAAATCTTTGCAGACACTGCAACATGGAATGGTATTTTAATCACATCAGGGAAGGCAGGATGGGTCTCCCAGGGCAGGGCTTCTTCCCATGTGGTCCCTGCTCTACTGGTGGTCTCCAGAAGGTGGTCTGCAGATTGATTGTAATTAAAAAAACTAAGCCATACACATGCATTCCCACGCCAGAAAGCCAGAAATCAGAAAGGAGGTAGGGAAGGAGTCATAGTAATAGATAAAAATCTGAGTTCTGCAGCGTGGTGGCAGTCCCTCAAGTGATGCTACATGCAACAGTCCTCAAGTTTTGTCATTTTTTTTACTCCAGATAATGAAGCAGTCCTTTGATTTAAGGAAATTGCTGAGGGGCAGCTGGTTGCTCCATCTATACCTCACTTCATCTGGCACTTGGAAAACTTGGTACTTGCTGCAAGAGCCCTTCTCACTGCCCGAACTTACCTGCAGCCAACCTATAAAAATAGCCTTTTCCTTATCAAAGGACATGCTTGCATAATTTTCCTTGTACAATAAACAGCAGCGCCTACTTTCTATCTCACACCCAAGCATCCAGACTCAGCCACCCCTAAGGAAAGGACTATTCTGCGTAACAAGCTCTACCTGGGAGAGCAGACACATCCTAAGGGCATGATACTATCGGTGTGGAAGGGACAGGGTGTGCCCCAGGCTGATGGAGACAGCAACTGGAAATGGGGGAGAAAAATGGAGCTCAGAAATGTCTCTGTGCCTTGGAGGAGTTTCTTCCCTGGTCTCATGTGAAAAAACAAAAACAAACAAAAAAGCGTGCTTCATTTATTTTGGTCAGGATAACCAGGAAAGGTTTTCAAAATGTGCTGCTGAATGTTGACTGGGGGAAGGGAGTTGTCCATCTTCATCTTATGGTCTGATTTTTGGGTGGTCCTGTGTAGAGTCAGGAGTTGGACTCAATGATCCTTATGGATTCCTTTCAACTTGGGATATTCTGTGATCCCTAACATTCATGGTGAAGTGTCTGGGTTAGCAGATGAACCCCAGATAACTTGACCTGGTCCCATTCAAAGCCAGCAGAGTCCTGGAGCTGTACATGGCATAGAAACCTGGCCCTGGCTCTTAATTCTCGTACAGGATCTGTAGGATCTCACTTGGCGAGGCATGTGCTCATCCCTTTGTGGATGCTCTTGATATAGACAAAAGCACTTTGCTGTAGTTCAGCTTAGACCACATTGGCAGTAGGTTAAGTGAAGTTCAGAACTTTGGTAAAAAATAGAGCACCTGGAGCAGGATCTGGCCTTCTGAAGGAGGCTTGGTTGTGCTCAGTGGTGGATATGAAAGAAACTCATGGTTCCTGGAGTAGTGGAGGCAGAGGACAGATGAATCAATTTGCAGTTGGGAGAATGGGAGCTGTATTTCTCTTGCAGAATCGCCTCTGTGGCAGTCCACCACTGTTCCAGGAAAAGGTACTGACTTTTTAAAGCTTAAACTGGAGAAATTCCTTCTTTCAGTCCTGGTGGGTCCTGCTTTGATGCTGGTGCTGGCAGCAGGGAGACCAAGGCTCCCACTAGTTTCCTTTCCATTTTACAGAACAGAGGTTAAGAGACTTTCCCAAGGTCATGTAGGAAATCAGTAGGGCAGCAAGCTGGTCATGAGGACATCCTTTCTCCAGAATTCAAGAAGACCTGGATAAGAGGTGCATAGAAAGAAGGGGACTTGGCCAAGTTTGCAGGACCATCCCACATCCTCAGGCAGAAAGATTATCACATATTTCCCGCACCTCCACTGCAAAAGGTGAATGGGAAGGGGTGTGTGGGGGAAATGAGCCGGTTGCTATTAATTCAGTTGAGCTTGACTGGACATGCACAAGCAATCTGGAGAAGGAAATAATTCTAGTTCTGTCTGGTTCAGCAGAAACTCCACCCACTGAAGCTTTCCGGCAGGAAATCAAGTTACAAACATTACATGATCTGAGCAAATTCTCATACACTGATCCTACCCTGGGGACAGGACACTTTTGCTAGCTGCTTATTGAGGCTGAAGTTCTAGATATCTTAACCCTTTATGGAGTGTCACTGAGAGCATCTCAGTTTCTAGGGCTGTCCAGAAATTGCGAGTGAGAAAAGAAAAATGGATTAATGATTTTTGGGTTCATGCCTCATTGATAAAGAGATCTTGAAAGCTATCTTTATGCGGAGGGAAGAAGGGCTGGGGAGTCCTTCTTCTGCTTGCTTTTCCTACTGAAAAATTGAGCTCTGTCGACAATATGTTTCCTGGAACACCCTAAAGATGACCAAAAAACGTGTGGTTTCTGGCACCAGCCTGACAATGCAAGTGAAACCTCTCAATGGAGACTGTTTCAGGCCCATTGTTTTGTATTAGCAGAAATGCCTGAGAAACAATAGGAGAAAAGCTGCCGTGGTAAAAATTCAGACACCTACTGCTTTGGCTAAGGATTAAGATAAGTTGCAATCTGCACGTTGAAATGATATAATGAGCCTTAAGGAAGTAAACCCTGACACTTGCTAATAACCCCGAGATTTAAAATGAAAAAGCAAAGAGAAGAAGGCAGCCTTTCTTTTTCACAGGAAACAAAAAGGAGCACGGCTCTTCTTTTTATCCAATTACCAGCAGAGCAGACGCACGTCTGACATTGAGAATGGATGAAAGGTGGAAGCTGCCTGCAGTGATAGCATGACTGCTTTTCACATGATGCTTTTCTGGGGACTTGCAGCCTTTCATGGAAGGTGGGGATGGCCCCTTCCAGCCGCTCTTCACGGTGTGCTGTGTCTCAGGTTTTCTTTTTGTTCATCTGAGACACAGAACATCTCTTGATGAAGGTCACAGCTTTGATCCCCGTGGCTCGCTCTTGTGTTTATAGCCATTATTAGTAACATCAGCTCATGCACGCACTTCTCCCTGCCTGCCCTTGTCTGGCTGCAAGGGAGCAGGGGCAGGATAACAAAAGAAAGTATAAATAGTCTTTTTAAAAGCCTGTTAAATAGAAATAGACTTTTTAGGGAGGAGTTAGAAAGAATGAGGCATGTTACCATAGTAACTGCCAATGGTTTATTTAAGAAGGGCAAAGAAACAAACACCACAAAAAGGCGAAGTCGAGAGGAATAGAAGATTGCTGGAGGAATCTGTCGGGACACAGACAACACAGGGCCAGGTAAGAGCAGGGAACTTCTACTGAAGCTGTGCTGAAAAAAAATTGTCCCACTTTACCTTTTGCAAGGTGGTCTGGAAAATGTTACTTTGAAATGTGTGTTTCTAGTTAGGGTTTTTTTTTGGGGGGGTGGGGGGGGGAGATTGGGTGGAGTGTGGGGAAGTGTGTGAGAACCAATATCAGATTGGTGAGATCATCAGAAGCAAAAGGCCATTTTACCTCTGAACCTGCTTGGGTGCAAAGTCCAACTCATGCTTTTGGTCATTGTGATGTTATAGAAATAGTGGCAGGAAGAGGCAGGAAGAATATTTTATTATCATCCCTGGAAACATGCAAGGCCATCTTGGATGGGATCCTGGGCAGCCTGATCTAGTGGCTGGCAACCATGCCCATGGCAGGAGGGTGGAACTAGATGATCTTTTAAGGTCTCCTCCAACCTAAGCCATTCAATGATTATTTCTGTAGATCCAGAACCGAACTCAGCCTTGATGTAGGTTGATCTGCCAAGTAGGCGCAACTTCGATTTTGATCCTGCTCCTCCACCTGGATCAAAGATTTTGAAGATTTTGCTTCTCTCACTTGCGTTTCCACTCTTGCATTTCTGTCTCTAAGGTCAGGCCGTTGCAGCTTCTTCATTCATTCCTCTAAGTTCCCACTCCTTAAAGAAAGATCCAAGTAAGCTTTAATCATAGGATCATGGACATTTTGGACTGGGAGAGACCCTCTGCAGCACAAACAAACACCAAAGCCATGCACTTTGCAAGGCACTTTCATAGCATTCCTGGAAACGACTAGCAATCAATTGGTCAAACAGTGCAGGGCTTGTGTCCTCTTTGCATGGATTATAGGTGCAGGGCTGCAAACTCCAGCTCGGAGCAACCTGACCTTGCAAAAGACCAAGAGAGGAGATATTTTGGGGCTGGACAGAGCAGGTCTGACTGGCTTTAATGGTTGTATATGTTGCTGCACAAGCATTGCTCTGACCCTAGGGAGTAAGAGGTGCTTAATCCCACAGTCCAGTGCTGGTGGACCTCGGCTTACTCCATCCTTCTGGATCTGCTTCTTCTACGTGTAGAGGCGAGGGCCACGTTCTTGCTTTGTGCTCTGCCTCACAGATGTAAATTTCCTGGGAGTGGAATATCTTCCCACTTGCTCTAGCAGCACTAATCACCCTGGGAATCTGATCAGAGAGGTCTTTCAGGGACCTCCACAATGTCTGCTATTAGAAACAGGACGTGAATGTCTTTTTCTATACGCAGGCTGTGCTTTGACATCAGCAACACTGAAACCATCTTCATTGCTCTTGCCTTTTTCCTGCAGGAAAGCTCTCACTGTGTCAGGAGCAAATACCAAAGGCCGAAAATGTAGAATAGAAACTGCAGCTGGAATTGCAGGTGTGATGGTGCCCAGAAACACCACAATGGGACTGTTCTACTCTTGACATTAAAGGCTCAAAGACCAGAAGCAGCTTGAAAATTCCCATATTTGGTTTTTCTTTGGTGTTTTGTTTTCAATCTTGTTGTTTCTATATCAGTGTAAGGATTTCCCCGTGCTCAACTCATAATTTTGGAAACCTTGGGGCTGCTACTACTGAAAGGGTTCAAATGGCAGAGTAGAGACCAAGCTGCCCTGTGAGGAGAGCTAAGACTTGCAGAAAATACTGATTTTGTCTCAGAACCACCCCAGCAACTCTATCAGGGAAAGGGAAACAATTGCAAAAAGCCTCTGGCCTCTGCTTTGGAGGGCAGGCACCATGAGCTTTCCCATCCTATTTGGCTTCATGATACAATTTAAAACAGTACTGTCTGTGTTCCTATAACAGGGAGGGAGACTGTCACTTCAGTTTCTGTCAGGAGGCTCCTTCCTCGCAGTGAAAGGTTTACAGTTCTTTTTAGATCACTGATTATGAGCTGAAAGGCCTATTCCTCCTTAGAGCAATGCAAAAAATTGTCCTTGGTTTCCGTCTCCAACACCTGTCTGCTTGGTAAGTGCATTGCAATGGTACGACAGCTCCTGAGTGTTACTGATCTCCAGGATGAAATCTGATGCGTGGTTCAGAAGTCTGATGTCTTGTGAGCCCAACGGCACAGACATGTTTGCCAGGGCATGGAAATGACTTCATACAAAAAGGGCCCTCAGTTACCTAACCTGAGCTGGTTTATGTGCAAAACCAAACCTACAGGCAGCATATTTAATTTTAGCTATTGAGCTAAATTTTCTTCTTTTTTCCCCTAGAGCAAGAGGTGAATCAGAACCCAACAGCTCTTACTTTCTCCATTTCCCTGCCCCGGTGGAGAGTTATCCCACATGCCCAACCAGGCATGAGAAATTCAGGGTGAGCATTTTCAGAAGGTTTCACACAGCCTTTGATGTCTCCTAGCCTGGGAAATCGGTCCCCCTCCTGCTTCCCAGCTTGGAAGGTCTCACTCTGGTATCTGCAAGAGATAACGTTCCCTTTTGCTGTCTGCACTCTGGGCCAGGCTGACTGCCTCTCCTCTCCAGGGCAGCAAAAGGGATATTTCCCTCCAGATATTGCAAAAGGGACCTGTCAGAGAGGCTTGCAGAGCTGGGCAGTCTGAGCCACTCCTCTATTCTCACAGAGATTGAGTTATGCCAGGCTTTGACCTAAGTGAAACTGCTGACGGTCACAGGGATTTGACTAATCTCCTTAGTTCGCTGTGAAATTTGTGATTCCTTTTAGGGAATAGAATTTTTTTTTTATGATTTTTTTTCCCCTTTGGGCTAACTTGCAATGTAAAAATAAACTGAAGCCCACGGTGGGAGATTAATTTCCTCCCAAACTCAGGAAGGGCAGTCAGTCAACACAAGATCCTCCTGGCCCATCCCAGGAGGATGCTGCTCCTGGATTCATTCCTGCAGACAGCTGCTGTACAACCTTGCCATAAGACTTCCTTCTCCAGTGCTCTGCTGTAGCCCCATGGGGTCTGAGTGCAGCCTGTGGGCACAGCCTAAGCCTTTTCCTTTCCTCCTTGCTCTGCAAGCAGCTCTTCTCAGGGCAGGAAGCTGAAAGGATAAACCCCTAATTTCTAGTCACATGTGCTCTATAGAATCATACAATCATTAAAGTTGGGAAAGACCTCTAAGATCATCAAGTCCAACCATCAAAAATGACCATACCACTAAAGCATGTCCCCAAGAGCCACATTTCCATGTTTCTTGAACACCTCCAGGGATGGTGACTCCACCACTTCCCTGGGCAGCCTGTCCCAATGCCTCACCACTCCTTCTGAGAAGAAATTTTTCCTGATATCCAACCTGAACCTCCCCTGATCTGTCTCCTAAGGAAGTGGGAAACCTCATCTCCCCAGGGATCCAACCTCTGTAGACTGATGAATAATTTTACCCACTTGTGCGGTTTTCCTATCACTCTCACTTCCAGCAAACTCCTATCCTCTCGAGAATTTGCACCTTACCCACAGAATCATAGAATCATAAGAGTCATAAATCATGGAATATCCTGAGTTGGAAGGGACCCACAAGGATCATTGAGTCCAACTCCTGGCTCCACATAGGACCACCCCAAATTCAAACTCTGTGTCTGAGAGCATTGCCCAAGCACTTCTTGAACTCTTGACAGCTTGATGCCATGACCACTGCTGATTTCTTACACGTTCTAACACTGGCTATTGTTCCCTTGCACCTATAAAAGCTGCAGATACCCTAGTCCACCTTCCATATGGAGGTTTGCATGTGAGTCTTTCTTTGTAGTCCCTTTGGTGCATGTTTTTGCTGCACAACACTAGGACTGCTCAAATAATAAAGAACTACTTGCTCACACAAATGCCAGTGCTGGGCTCATTTTTGCTGTGCTCCAGGGGTTCCTGTTTCTAGACATTCCCATGAATTAAGCTGAGCAAGCTGGCAGGGGAGGAACAATCTCTGAATGTTGGCATGAAAAACCCAACCACAAATCCAACTGTCATTGTCCTCCTACTTTGAAAGTTTTAAGCCCTTCAATTAGGGAGAAATGACAATGCCCAGAGTGGGATTCCTTTGCTCTTATTTCGGCATCTGAAAGAGAGCTGTCTGACTTCAGATGAACCAGTCACTGTCAGCTCTCTTTATTTCCGACGCAGAGAAATAAGAACCAGAGTGTGATTCAGTCTACAGCAGTATCTGAGAGAGGTCAGATGAATCACAGGCTATAAAATAAAATGAAGTTGCATGGCCAGGCATAAAAGTCTGCATTTTAGGTGTATAAATTTAATTGAGATGAATTCCACGGGTGTGACTCAAGTGGCCGATCGCACAATGCGGTGAGACACTGACCACGCAGCTCTGATGTCATGACTTACCCTCATCCCTGACTCTTTTTCCTTGCAGTGTGAAGGTGAAGCACTGTCCTGTTGATTCATTTCTTATCCCTTATTGACAGGACTATGCAAAGTTTGATCAAGGTGGCCACTAAGCATGTGCTTGTCTTCTGGAGGAGCAGTTGCGGCCTTACCTTGGGCTTCCATATTGCTCCTTCCTGTCCTCCAAGACAAGGTGTCTCTGAATTAACGGAAGTACTGAGGGGTAAAGTATCAGCCATGTAAGTAAATCCTAGAATCGTGGAAAATGGGGCTGAAAAGTAGACATGCAGACATCATATAATCCACCCCAGCACAGGAGACTGTGTCCAGGTTTCTAATGCCAATCAATGAAAGAGAGATACAATTTTGCTAGAAGGGCATAGAGACTTTCCTGTGTGTTTCCTCATGTTTTGAATCTGTGTCCAGTGGCACATGTGGTTTATTGTGTAATGAGCAGCATTACCTCCCTGTGAGCCGCAAGGCTGGGGATTTTATTCTCACAGTGTTCTGCTAAAATTTTTTCTAAAGTTTTCCCTAGAATTCTTTGGTTAGGTTATCCCTAGAAATCACCAACTGGGAAGCAGGATTAATAAGCATCTGGGTCCTTCTCCTCTGAACTTCAAGGGCATGTCATTGACGCCACACTGCTCTGGGACCAGCCTTCCGCAGCGGGAATCTGTTTCTCATTCCCTGTGATATGTGACAATCCTCTGAATTTCAGATCTGAAATAGATGTGTCAGACTATGATGGGGAAAAATGCCTTAGGCAGGGGAGATTGGAGGGAGCTGGCAAAGATCAGAGTCACGGGATGGCTCACGGCCACATCTCTACCTCTCTTGCTTCTTCTCACAGGCAGAGAGGGAGGACCATTGGACTTCTTGTGAGCTAAGGACATGGAGAAACCATGCACATGCCTCTGGGGATGCAGTTCCAGCTGAGCAGCTAATACCAGTGTACAGAGCAGGCAAATAGTGGTTGCTGTAGAGAAAGGACTACAGAACCTGGTTAGGTGATAAGCAGCATTGTCCAGGATGAGAATATAGCTTTGCAACCAGTACTAATCCTGAATATCAGGCTCAAAATGAGATGTGACAAACTGAACAAGAAGCATCTGATTGGATGGAGTTCCCTTGGTGCTGAGTAGCATGAAGAGGCAGCCAGGTTTTCAGATGGAATTGGAGGTGACGTCTTGAATCATAGAATCATAGAATGGTTTGGTTGGAAGGGGCCTTTAAGATCATCTAGCTCCAGTGCCCCTGCTGTAGGCAGGGACGCCTCCCTCTAGACCACGTTGCTTAAAGCCCCATCCAGCCTGGCCTTGAACACCTTCAAGGAAGGGGCATTCACAGCCTCTCTGGGCAACCTGTTCCAGTGTCTCAACATCCTCACAGTAAAGAATTTTTTTGTAATATCTAGTCTAAATCTACCCTCTTCCAGTTTAAAGCCAGTTCCCCTTGTCCTGTCATGACATGCCCTTACAAAAAGTCCCACCCCAGCTTTCCTGTAAGCCCCTTTCAGGTACTGGAAGGCCACTATAAGGTCCCCCCAGAGCCTTCTCTTCTGTGAGGTGAAGAGCCCCAGCTCCCTGAGCCTGTCTTCACAGGGAAGGCGCTCCAGCCCTCTGATCATCTTTGTGGCCCTCATCTGAACCTGCTCCAACAGCTCAATGCCCTTTTCGTGTTGGGGGCCCCAGAACTGGATGCAGTACTCCAGGTGGGGTCTCACAAGAGGAGAGTACAGGAGCAGAATCACCTCCCTTGACCTACTGGTCACACTTCTCTTGATGCACCCCAAAGTACAGTTGGCCTTCTGGGCTGCAAGCGTACGTTGCCAGATCATGTTGAGTCTCTCATCAACCAACACCCCTAAATCCTTCTCAGGTTTGCTCTCAATGACTCTTGAGTCACTGTCCTGGCTAGCACTGAAATTGTCTCAGAGTCTCTGTAATCAGTAAGCAAGTCCTTGAGATGAACCTGAACAGATTTGCCCATGGTCTGATCCAGATCCTGCTGAGAAGTCATGAAGTCCTATGGCCTTGAGTGATTGCTGCTGAGATAGGGCCTGCTGGGCTAGAAGGCTGCTACACCCATCTCCTGTTTAGAAGTCCTCAAATAAAACAGAGACTTGCTTCTTTTGAAAAGCTGAAGAGACCTCAAATGCCTTAAATCGTATTAGCTATTAGTAAAGCAAAAAGTAAATAATGATGAATGCTCTAGGGGGTTGTGCTCAGGAGCTCCATGACCTTAATGCTAGAAGTTCATAGAATCACAGAATCATTAAGGTTGGAAAAGACCACTAAGATCATCTAGTACAACCCATCACTACCATGCCCACTAAACCATGGCCCTCAGTGTCTCATCTACCCTTGTCTTGAACACCTCCAGGGATGGTTACTCCACCACCTCCCTGGGCAGTGTGTTCCAGTGCATTGCCACTCTTTCTGAGAAGAAATGTTTCCTAATATCGAACCTGAACCTCCCCTGGCACAACTTAAGGCCATTACTTCTTGTCCAATTGACAGGTTGTCCCTGTCTTTCTGCTTGTAACTCTGGTGTTGCTCCAATTAACCTTTGATCTACTGAACAGATCCTCCTAATCCTAGAGATTTTCATGCCAATCTGGTGGCAGCTTGTGGGAAAGAGCAATGCCTTAAACTGCAAGTCAGTTGGGGTGGGAACAGCTCTTTCCCATTTCCTCATTCTTTGTAGCTTTGAGTTAGTGTGGGTTTGGTCTAAACCTACATTATGTGTTAGCCTGTGGTGATGGCTGAACTTTATCCTGACATACATAAGGGGTGAGAGGAGCATTATTCATCCCTACATACCATACGTGCTGCTGTGAGCACACCTTGTTTGGTTAGTGGGTGCTGAAGACAAATGACAGTGAAGCAATCTGGATTCTGGAAGATAAGGTCAACCCCTTCCTGAACTGCCAATGGTTTGTGGTTCTCCACACTGGAAGCTTAACTTCAGTCACCTGAAATGCTCCCTGGTTTTGGGGTGCTGAGATACTAAGTCAAGAAATCAAGCCCTTTTCCTATGTCTCATGGTAGACAATGAGAAGATTGAGGTTCTATGGAGGTTTGGTCTTCACGCCCAAGTGCTCTGTAGTCCATGGGCTGATGTGTCTTTGAAATGCATCAGAATTCTGAATCTGAGTATGAACAAAGCATTTGGCACTGGTACAATTTGAGAAGCTGTTTCTGGGACTGCTTTGTTGTCTGAATGAGATTTGGCCCACAGGGAAGTCTGACAAAGCCATCTCCATCTGAAGGTACCATCCAGATGGAGGAGTTACTTTGGCAGAGCTGCCCTGATGGAAGCAATGAATCGCGTACAGAGATTTGGAGCAGCTCAGCCCATGCTCTCATATGTTTGTGTCTCCCTTCAGTTCCCACGCCTCTGCACTTCCTTGTTTAGCCCAGGCCCGGAAGCAAAACTGCTGAAATGTGAGGAGGAAAGTAATTCTCATGGTGTTTCCAGCTCAAACAGAACCAGGAGGGAGAGGGGAGAGGGGAAATCTCATGAGAAAGCTTCACAGATTTCCAGCCCAGGCCCACTCAGGGCCATGGAGCTCTTACAAGTATCTGATCTGAGCCTCTGGGTCCACATTTCTGGGTGCATGGCACTCCCATAGCACCAGAATGACAGTGAGACTGGTGTCCAGAAGCTTCCAGTAATCCCATGGAGCTTTACTCTGCTCCAACCTGGAGATGGTGAGAAGTGTATTTGTTGCTTGTTCCCATCATGGATGAGGATGATGAGGGTAAATTCTGCAAACCAGAAGTTTTTCTGTTGATGATTGATGATCATAGAATAATAGAATCATTTGAACTAGATGGGACCTTTAAAGACCATCTCGTCCAACTCTCCTGCAATGAACAAGAACACCTAAAGCTAGATCAGGTTGCTCAGAGCCCCATCCAGCCTGACCTTGAATGTCTCCAGGGATGGGGCATCCACCACCTCTCTGAGCAACAGGTTTCAATGCCTGAGTACCATTATCGTAAAACACTTTTTTGTTATATCCAATCTAAATCTCTCATTTTAATTTGCAACTATTGCCTCTTGTCTGATCGGGGAGAATGATGAATCTATGATGATTCTGTTCAGCTCCTTTCTGACATCATTGCTTTCGCACATGATGTGGGACATGCAGTACATCAGAGAAGGAGCTTGAATGTGGGGACTGTCCTCTTTCAAGTGCAGAATCCTGTAAGCTGGCACCACTGTAGCCTCCCTCATGTTGGTGATGCCCCATTAGCCATACATTGCTGACCTCCTGACTGCAGGGGACAGGAAGGTACCAGGGTTGGGATGGATGCTGCAGCCAGGCACTGTCAGACACCATGCTAGGACGTGGAAAATGTCAGAAGTACCTCCTGGTATCTGGATGATGCCACAATGGATCAGCGCCTAGCATTGCTATCCCACCCAATGCAGCTCAGATAGCCCTTCTTCCTATGGGTCTTTTGAGTGGCTGGTCCTATTTGTCTTGATGTCCTTCCCACTAGCGCTCTGTGCTGGTTAATTGCATATTTGCAGACTGTTAAAAGGAAAAACGTTTCTTCACATATCTGGCTTTAAATTTATCACCTCTTGCTGCCACTGAATGATGGTGGTAATTAGGAGTTTGCTGTGTCCCAAGCTTTTATTCTGCAGCGCAGCCAATGCAGCAGCAATTAATTCCCCAGAAAACACAGAGGAGGTGAATACAGCAGCACTGGGGACAGAGATAATCTTGGGATAATTTATAATTGCAAAGCCATGCTCAGAGCAGGAAAGACCTCTGGGAGTTGCTTGCTTTTCATTTTGGAGGGAAGGCGGATGGACAGAGAGAGCTGGTGCTGGCTGGCTTATTTGTCCTGCTGTTTGCATTGGATACCTTCCATTTTCTGGCACTGAGGAACTGGCTTTGGGATGAATTTTATGTCTCTGCAGAAGAGCTGAGCAGTGGGTGGAATGCAAGCTCTGATTTCTCCTTGTCGTGACTGAGAGCAATTTGCCCCAAAGCAGTGGAGAAAAAAAAAAGAAAGAATACCAGAGAAGCTGGCATTCGTGCTTGCTATCTTACAGATCCAGGAGTGGTGTTCTGGCTCTTCTTTGGTTATATAAGGGCCCTAGGGAGCCAGCTTTTAAATGTCAGTGCTTAAGTCAAGCGTGTTCGAAATTCCCTAGAGGCCAGCTCAGCACAGGTCTCCCAGGAGAACAGGGGTATGAGCCTGGCTAGGAAGCATAAGGCCAGGGTTTCATAGAATCACAGAACTGTTTGAGTTGGAAGGGACCTTTAAAGGCCATCTAGTCCAACGCTCCTGCAATGAACAGGAACACCTAAAGCTAGATCAGGTTGCTCAGAGCCCCATCCAGTCTGACCCTGAATGTCTCCAGGGATGGGGCGTCCAGCACCTCTCTGGGCAATATGTTCCAGTGCCTCACTATCCTTATTGTAAAACACTTTTTTCTTATATCCAATCTAAATCTCCCCTGTTTTAGTTTGAAACCATTTCCCCTTCTTTGGTTCATGTGTTTTCATTTTGAGACTTGGAAAATGTTTGTCATATGTGAATCCATTTCACAGGTGTGAAATGAATTATCAGTTCTATTTCCCTGGAATAGATAAGTATCACTAGGTATTTTTTAACCCATGAGTGAAAACATGTAAATTTAACAATGTTATGAACCAGAGCCAAAACTATGTGGGCCTGTAGTGAAGTTGGTGTTACTCATGTGCCTAAAGTTAAGAGTTTTCTTGAGATCTGATGGACTGAGACCCCAATACTCAATGAGGACAATGGTAATATTTAGCACAGGTTCATACAGGATTTTCAACAGTTTTTTTTTTTTTCCTGGTGGCAGAGCTGTTTCATGCTGAGGATCAGTGACCATGATACAGAATGCCATTAAGACAAGGTATACAACCACAGTAAAATGGGATTAACAGAGACAGTAGGTGAAATATAGGAGACGTAGGATTAAAGAATCATCAGATCATTAAGGTTGGAAAAGACCTTTAAGATCATCTAGTCCAATTGTTGATCCATCCCCACGATGCCCACTGAACCATGTCCCTCAGTGCCACGTCTACACGTTTCTTGAACACATCCAGGAATGGTGACTCCACCACTACCCTGGGCAGCCTGTTCCAATACCTCATGACACGTACAGTCCTACAAAGAAGAAGCAAGGGCTGGGACAGATGGTAAAATGTCCTCTTTGCAAATATATGGTAAGTACCACAAAAATGAGTCTCGTCGGAAGAAAGTTTCAGAGCCATCAAATTCTCTTTGTGAGAGTCTCTCTGGAAAGGAGAGAGCAGATGCCAAGTGTCTTGGCTCCAGCAAGGCTTTCATCACTGATATTTTCCTCAACTATCTAAAGCACATGACTCATGCTTTTTAGTGTGGCCTCCAAGAGAGGAAGGTGAACATTTAGCATGGTTCTACAGGGTGGATGCATGAGTACAAAGGAGGCTTTTTGAACTGCAGAACAGAGTCAGGAAGGACTGAAGATGACACTGGAGAAGCATAAAGTCAGAAAGTTTAGGAATGGAAAAGACCTCTAAGACCTTTAGGAGTTGGATTTGATGATCTTTATGGGTGCCTTCCAACTCAGGATGTTCCATGATTCCATGATTTAGTCCAACTGTCAACCCATCATCACCATGCCCATGAAACTGGGATGTAGGGTGGCTTCAGATCAGTGGAGAACTAGGCTAGGAAAAGCAGAGTGAGCTATGGTCAGGAGACATGCAGGGTGGAATGAGGCAGAAGCATCTAACTCCACAGATACAGAACGGGGAACAACCCATTTGGGCAATGGATTGCAGGGGAGTCAGGAGATCCACCCTCTTCTGGAGGGAGAAAAGCATACTGGGAGGCACAAACAAGCATGTAGCCTAGCCTGGAAGTCAAAGTTTAGCACTTGGGTGCAGGACAATATATTTCTTATACCATGCTCTAAGTCCAGAAGAGAATGATAGAAAGACCTGGGAAGTCTCACCTCGAAAGAAGTGTTTAAAGAATGGGAGTTTTTAACTTAAAGAGGAGAAGCCCAGTCTCCATGGGTTATCACAGTGGTCATTGTGATGTAAAAGTCTGCTGTAAACCAAAAAAGAAATGAGATTAACTATAGCTCAGCTAATAGGAGAGGCCATTCTTCTGGGAACCAGCATCACATACAGATAATTAATGATTAAGAACGCCACAGGATATGAGAGCCTGCCCAGAGTTTTTGACTGCGAGGTGTTCCAGCGACTTTTAACTCACTATGGACATTTGGGATTTGGTAACGCCATTGCCAAAAAGGAGTGCAGAGAACTACTAATTGTATAGACTTCAGCACAGTGGCAACATCAGTATAACTCTTGCCTATATTCAGTAGGATGTTCATTGTCAGCTGAAATCTCTTGGGGACTTTGCTCTTTTATTAACTCTGTCAGTTTAATGGCTATTAAAACAGAGCTGTATTATTCATTCTGAAATAGCATGTCCAGCAAAATGAAGTTATATTTTTCTTTAGCTCTCAAATTCAGTCTGTTACAGATTAATTTGCAGTTCCTAATGACTTTGAGAAGTATGAGGCAGTATTTCAGTAGGTGGGTTGTTTTTCTGCCTGTCTGTGCCCCTGCAGATGTGAACAGATAAATCAGGGTGTAGAGTATCTGTCCTCACTGAGCAAGTCAAATATGAGAACAGGGAGCAACCATTCAGAGTATTACGCTGGTGAATGTTGAGAAGTGCTTCTCTTTAGATACTATGAGTGTATGGTCTTTGCCAACGATGCAGCAAGGCCACCCAGAGCTGCAAGCACAAGGCGCTGCACTCTGAGGAGGAAAAGGAAAAGCTCACTGTGCCGTGGATCTACTGCCCAAATTCTGCTTGGGAGGTGTCAGTAGAGGAGAGACCCATGGTGCCTGGCCCCAGGAGCTCTTTCACACTCCATAATACTTCGTAGGGGTGCTCTGATCGAGCAAGAGCATTTGCAAGCCTATTGCCCAAGACTTTGGTAGCCTCAATGGGCAAGTGGCAACTCAGGGCTGGAGCTAGTGGCCATGGCAGCAGATTCCTCAGATGCTTGAGTTGCTCTGCTGCCAGCCCTTCAAACACTGGGAAAACAGCATGAGACAACCACCCGCAGATGAGTAAACAGAAACGCAAGAAATAAATGGTATATACAAATCAGGGCAAACTGCTTTTAAGACAAATAAATATCAGCTTTCTGGACTGTGAGCTGTTGTGTCTTATTGGCATAGGTCTGCCCTCAGCTGCGAGATCCAGAAGCTCTGGTGTCCAAGCAAAGCCACCTTCATATGAGCAATGCGTTTCCCAGGTGCTTTCGTCTCCCTTTGCCGGCAGACTTCACCCTGTGAGCTACTGTGAGATGAAACAGCAAGGAGAGAAGGATTCAGCCCCTCCTGTATCTTATGGCTCTGCACAACAGCAGTACAGTGCTCTGGCTTTTGTTTGCCAGCAGTGGTGGAGAGGAGTTGACAGAGCCTTGGCCTCTTCCTCTTCCTCCTCTTCCTGCTCTTCATCCCCAGGAGCTGGGACTTCCTGTGGTTTGGCAGGAGCTCTGTAAACACATTCCCCAAAGTGCCTCCCTCCTCCTGCCACCACTGAGTCCCCTTGCGAGAGAGGAAGCACCACTGCTGGGAATGTGGAAGGGGATTTCCATGGGCTTTCATGAGGTTGGCCTCTTTTGCTCCTCTGTATTGCCAGGAGGATGCCCATCCCATTCCACCCAGCACCACAGCAGCACTGAGGTTTTCAGCCTGAGGCTGCTCGGTTCTGGTTTTGCAGAGCACCTCGCTTGCCTTACATATAAGGGTGATCCCTTTGTCATTGCTGGCCACGGTCCCATCCAAAGACCTATTCCCTAGCACAACACCTCTGATAACATAAATATGCATTAGGTACATGATTCATGCTGAATTAGGTGTACCTCCCACTTGAGACTAGTCCGCAAACCCTTCAGTTCCCTCCAGAGGATCGTAGGTTCATAGAACCATTTGAGCTGGAAGGGACTTTTAAGGGTCATCTAGTCTAACCCCCTGATACGAACAGGGGCTCTTACAGCTAGATCAGGTTGCTCAGCACCCCAGCCTGACCTTGAACGTCTCCAGGGATGGGGCATCCACCACCTCTCTGGGCAGCCTGTTTCATTGCCCTTCTGCCCTTACAGTAAAACTCATTTTTCTTATATCCAATCTAAATCTCCCCTGTTTTAGTTTGAAGCCATTTCCCCTTGCTTAAACATGAGCAGTGCTAGCTAACGCGGATCATGAGCTACGTGGAGAGTTAAATATCTGTGCTGTGGATCATCCTGTTAGCCCAATTCCTTGCTCTGCAGGGTTATCTACCCCTGCACCCCAAGACAGAGTCATGGGGGGATGAGGTACTCCTCTCCCATCCCACTACTTCCAGGTTGAGGTTTCAGATATTGGGCTGTCAGCACATCTCCTGTTAGGGCCATCTCCAGGTGCATTGTCACGGTGACCTCCTGAGGTCCACCCCAACCTGAATCACCTGAAATCAGTCTTTGGATGTGGGGATGGAATGGGCTGCATGCAGCTTTCCAATCTGGGGACCAGGACACTGGGACATACAGGGAATGCAGTGCATGGGTGACATCTAATGTCATACTGGGGTAACACAGGCTGGTTTCTTCAAGCTTAATCCTGTTAATTGTAAGGGCTTTGGTGTAAGCAAAAGGATCAAGCCCATCTAGCTCTTAAAGACACATTCTTCCTAGGAGAAAGTGGAATATTTTGCTTACAAGCAGCAAGAGATGGATCACAAAAATTCCCTTCCAGCTTTAGTGTGGAGCTGAGACACTGCTCTGCAGAGCTGCCACACTGCTGAGACCTTCCCAAATTCCTATGTCACGGGACAAAGCATGAGAGGTGACTGTCACGCTCCCTCTGTGGGCAACTCACAGGATCAGGCTGCCTCTTCTCCCGCGTCCTCGTGCCCACCAGACCCCCGCCCCACATCCGTAATTACAGAATCATAGAATCATCTGAGTTTGAAGGGACCCTTAAAGGCCATCTAGTCCAACTGCCCTGCAGTGAACAGGGGCACCTACAGCTACATCAGGATGTTCAGAGCCTCATCCAGCCTGACCTTGAATGTCTCCAAGGACAGAGCATCCACCACCTCTCTGGGCAACCTCTTCCAGTGCCTCACTACCCTTATAATATAAAACTTTTTCCTTATAACCTTATTTCCTTATCACACCCAGAATCACAGAATTGTAGGGGTTGGAAGAGACCTCTAGAGATCAATGAGTTTAGAGAGATCATCAGCCTACTAAAGCAGATCCCCTACAGAAGGCAAAGTTATCCGTGCTGTTATCTATACTAGGTATTAGTAACTGTCAACATTCTAATAGATGAAAACGTTACTTTTCCATTAAACAAGCAAACAAGCAAGAAATTCTCTTTACAGAGAAAAAAAAACAAAAGGTTGAACTGAAAGTGTGATCTGTTAAGATTCTTTTTGTTAATAAAGACTTGGTTTTAGCAGTCAGAGTAAATACTTGGATTAAATGCAATCACAGGAAGATAGATATGAAGGACATGAGGGAGTTAAATCACTGGCAGCTGTATCAAAGCGCTCATCCCATAAAATGTTCTCACCTTTTTCTATTAGAAAACAAATTGTGCTACACATGCTCCGTATAATCAGCTATTGCATTAATATCAATATTGGAAGTATTTTTACTTGGAGTTAAACTATAAGGAAAGAAGAAAAAGTCTGACATTGGCTGCCTTTTTACTAAAGAAAATTTTATTCTGTGTTTCAAGTTGTCAAAACGATTGATGAGCTGTAAATAAGGTCACATAATTATCACTTCATGACCCTGGATCCTTCTGTAATTTTGGTTGAACTTGCACAGATCTGTACACCTGGCAGCTTCTCCCAGTGTAAAACTGGAGGATGACAGAATAGCTGATATTTTCCTGGTCAGGTAAATATGAGGGCTGCTCCAAAAGTAATGCCTCCTATTTTATGATGTTGGCCCACGACTTCGGTGGTGGATGTTGGTAGTATGGCAGTAGGAGTTATATCTTCCCACCAATATTCCGTTACATTTTGTTGCCGTGCAACAGTTGGCAGCAGAAGAGCAGTCTGATAAACTGGCATCTGATATGGAAGTGCATTTGAAGCAAAGATGTGGAACTGAATTCCTCCATGTGGCAAAAATGGCACTCATTGGCATTCATCGACATTTGCTGAAGGTTTATGGGGTCCAGACAGTGGATATGAGTACAGTGGGGTGGTGGGTGGTGGGTGGTGGGTGGTGCATTTCATCAATTACACTGTTGTAACAGCTGTGAAATAGTGGGTCACTTCTGCTGGTACAGATTTTATGAGCACAGCATTCAGGCTCTTGTTCATTGCTGGTGAAAATACACAGATAATAGTGGCAGCTATGTTGAAAAATAATGTTTTGTGGCTGAGAATTTTCTCTATCAAATAGTGTTATTGTATTCTTTGCAGCAGTTGTATTTCCCTGGAAATAAATAGGAGGCATTACTTTTGGAGTGACAAATCAAATGGTGGATGGAGATGGGCAGCTCAGCCTGGGCTCTTTATCAGCCTCAACTAATGGGAATAACGGTATTTGCTCATCCTCAGCATGGGGGCTGGAACCATTGCTGCCCTGGGGGCTGCTGGAGTGCTAAATGAAGTTGCTGGTGTTTATATTGTCAGGAAGTGTTGCAGCGCCTTGGGGAGCCACTTACAGCCCCATCAGTGGCTCACTGATGCAGTGGCTCGTTGAGCCCAGGAAAATAAGCACCATTAGGACCAAAGCAAACCCCAACTGTTCCTCTCCAGCATAATGATAGTAATTAGTCCTTGCCGACACTCTGCAAACATTAGTTAATTATTCCACAGGGCTTCCTCTGGGAGGAGATATGCTATTTTTAGTGTCTTTTACGCACAGGGAAATTGAGGCGAGGGATTTTAGGAGGGGATGGAGATGGGGATGCAGTCCAGAACTGCGTCTGCAGTCCTGAATGTCTGCACTTCTCCATTTGCCCTAAGTGCACTGAAGCACGTTCGGCTTGCACAATTGCATCGCGTATTTCCCTGTGCCGGAAGGTCTGGATGGGAAATAGCATTTTTGGTATTTCAAAAAGAGGCATTTGTCTTAAGCCACCAAGCAAAACATTTTTTTTCACCTCCAAACTGGCCATTTTTGGAAAATGGAAATCAAGGATATTTTTGGCTTTCCCATTCCACTCTCTCCCTCATTCTGCCTTTCCAGGGGAAAGTAAAAAGAAGAAATTGAGAAAAGCATAAAACTAAACATGTCTAAAAGTCACTTAGTTGCTTAGTTGAAAGGACAGATATTCAGTAGATTTTCTGAGGTAAGTGAAAGAAATACAGATAAGCGTGCTTCATAAAGATGCCAGGCACAACACTGCTGTCAAGTCATGCAATTTTTTTTGGTTAGTTTTGCAATACTTGAGGTTTTCCCTGAAACATCCAGCTCCTGGGATCCTCTAACATACAATATTCTCAGGTTTCATGATCAAAAAGTGAATGCTGGCTGAGAAACGCAAGCTGGGAATACAGCAGAAAGCCAAGGGTAAGATGCCAAGGTTTTCACTGCTTCTGCTGCTGTTATTATTATTTATAAATGTCAGATTCTCTTGTGGGTTTTGAAGCTGGGCACTTGAGTTTTAAGGGCTAACTCAGGATTTATCAGTGTCTGGATCTGGCTGGAAGAGTGCCTTTGAGTGCCAGCACTGCCTGCTCAGTACATGCTTCTGTTGGTTAATTTCTTTCTGGGGCCATAGCCTGATAAATATGGCATTGCTGATCATTAATAAAATATCTAAACCCTAGGTTTCATATAGACAGCTGCAAAATTTGAGCTGACCTAGGATTGTTTACAAAACACACAAATAAGGGTGCTACTATTTCCAAAAATGTAACAGATTTTCTGTGAAATTAGTTTTCTAGATAATTGGCATGCTTTGACATTCTGCTGAATTGTATATGTGTCACTCTGCACAGGCAGGTGTATTTAGGATTCAGCATAGATCTGTGTCTACCTGCCCTCTCCTTTCTGTGATCTCCGTATCTCTAGTGCATAAGCAACAGCCAAAACTCTTGAATCAAACATCTGCCTGCACTAGAAAAATCAAGGCCAAACAGGAAGCCAACATTTAGTTTTCTTTCCAAATGACCCATCTTTTTTCAGCGTGCTACGAAAATTCATCAGACTTGAATGTGTTTTACGGTCCACCCCTAAATGGTGATCCAAATTCTGAATCTTTGAGGATTTGGCCCCAATGAATCGTAGAGTCATTTGAGTTGGAAGGGATCATTAAAAGCCATGTGGTCCATTGTAGGTCCTCCCTGCAATGAACAGGGACACCTACATCTAGATCAGAGTGCTAAGAGCCTGGTGCATGGGAGTGTCCTGTTAGCACTGATAAGACCCCAAGGAAAGGCTCTGAAGATGCAGAGCTCTCCCTGTGTAAGATATTTTAGCTCTCCTTTTTTCCTTGTTTTCTACCCACTCAACTGAAACTCTTACTCCCTCTTCCCTTGTCTCATACAGTGATTGTTGCCATGTTCACCTACCACCCGCGCTGCGTTCACATCCCTGATGTCCATGCCACCCAATAGGGCCTACTGCTGTGATGCTCTGCGATGGATGAGCACCTGGGAAAGAGCTGTTGTCTGAATCCCTTCCTTCTGCCAGGGCTGAGCTCCAGGGTTGGTATGGAATCAGTATGACTTTTTTGCCTGCATTGTTCCCAGTATTTGGTGAATAGAGGTTATAAATATGCAGGCTGTCATTACTTATGTGGGCAACTATATCTGTAAGAAATTTAACCACTTGAGAGTTTGCATAGGATTTAACTTGTGTCATCTTCTGCACTGTGATGGTCTTTACATCTGCTCACTGATGCCTGGGAAGCTGCCAGACAGCACCAGACTTCCCAAGGACAAAGTTGTCCAAAATGCTGCATTTCTTCCAGGAAATCACTGAATCACAGAATGGCTTAGGTTGGAAGGGACCTTGAAACCCACCAAGTTCCAACCCCCTGCCATTGGCTGGTTGCCACCCACCAGTTTGTGTTGCCCAGGGCCCCATCCAACCTGGCCTTGAACACCTCAGGGATGAGGTATCCACACCTTCTCTGGGCAACATGTTCCTGAGCAGGGAGGGACACAACACAGCTTGGCAGCTGCTCCAGCCCCTTTCTTGGCCTGCTGTCCTCAGAACAGATCTGGGATTAAACATCTCATTGAGAAGAGGATTTGAATTGTTATCTGAGGGATGAGAGCCACTTCTCCAAACCTCTCCAGTGCTCAAGGATCCCATTAAGGAGCTGTGTTGGAGGGAGGAATGAATTGGTATAATACAGTTATCTGCTTATCAGGGCTCTTTAAGCTCATTTCCTTCCAGCCTCTAACTAGAGAGACGCCAAACTGCTATTTGAAATGCTATTTTGTGAAGTTATTCTGCAATTCAGTGTTTTTTTTTTCTTTCTTCACTGTCCTAATTGCATTTCTATTTTGACTGCTTCATGTTTATATATTACTTTAATCATGTTGACTTGCTAGTTTATGAGTTTGAGCTCTTCTTTTTCATCTTTTTGAAGAATAAGAACAACAATAATTGCTTTTCTTACTGCAAAAGCAGCTTGTCTGCATCTCTGTTTAGATGCAATGCTTTTATTTTTTTGTAACTTTATTGCTTTTATTTATTTGTAACACCTATTTGGTAAAGAGATAATCCTCATACAAAATCTGTCCAGTTCTTCCTACAATATTTCCTATTTTTATCAATAGGTTTCTCACCAGTGACTGAGTGTAGATCAGAATTTCCTGGGGCATTTTTTATTAACTCTGAGAAATAAGTGCTGGCCCCTTGATATGGAAATCCAGGTATCTTGTTAAAGATAAAGGCACTTCTCAAAGGAATCATTTTCTTATTTATTTCAGTTGGAAAATGAGTATTGCAAAAGGAAAAGAAGAGGGAAAAGAATCATAGAATCATTAAGGTTGGAAAAGACCACTAAGATCATCTAGTCCAGCTGTCCACCTACCACCAATACTTCCCGCTAAATCATGTCCCTCAGTGCCGTATCTCCACATTTCTTGAACACCTCCTGGGACGACGACTCCACCACCTCTCTGGGCAGCTGGTTCCAATGCATTACCACTCATTACCACTCTTTCTGAGAAGAAATTTTTCCTAAAACCCAACCTGAATCTCCCCTGGTGCAACTTAAGGCTATTCCCTCTCGTCCTATCAAAGAAGTTGGAAAAGAAAAGGAAAAAAGAAAACAGAAAGGAAAAAAAGTGTAAAAAGTAAAAGCAAAAGAAAGGAAAGAAGAAAAGGAAAAAGATTCAGTTAACAACTCTTTTCTCCAGTCTCTCTGTTGAAACTTGCAGTTTTCTGCACTTGTGAAGGAGGAGGTAGAAGGATGGAGATAGCACAATGATGACAACACAGGGCAGCAAAAGAGGGGTTTGGCTACAAACTGAGAATGCTGCTGCCTAATTTCCAGGCTTCTTTTTGTCTCCAAGACCCTGTTTTGGAGGTGCAGTGGGGGCAGTTTTTGAGTTGTTACTGGGGAGCTATGCAGACGGAGGCTGTTTGCATGAAGGTGAACTGCAGCCTAGGGCTGTTCTTGCTGCAGGAGGAGCAGGTTCAGGAACTCAGAGGTTCCAGCTGGGGTGGCTTGGAAGGGGGACAACTTTTCACAAGCAGGCTCTGGATTCGTGCCCAGACTGGGGCTGGGTGGACGTCAGCAGATTTGGTTCAGGGAGGAAGGTCGTGTGAAACTTCAGTTCAGATCTGCCCACCCTTGCACTCGCTGTTGTTTGCGGCTGAACTCAAGGACCTGGAGTGAAGGGCAAAGCCTCACCCGCACAGTGCCTGAGATTTGTGAGATTTGTGTTTTCTGCTCCCTGTTCCTGCAGAAAGAGCTGCTGATTGATGGGGAATGCAATTGCTTACCCCACTGAAAATGGTGTGACATTTCTTAGGGTACACCCCTTGATGTATACCTGCAAGCACCCTGATGTAGCTGTAGGTGTCCCTCTTCATTGCAGGGGAGTTGGACTAGATGACCTTTAAAGGTCCCTTCCAACTCAAACAATTCTTTGATTCTACAGGCTTCTTTCTTTGCTTTATTAAAGGATGCTTTTGTTTATGACTCTGAATGTTTAAGGGATGGAGAAAGGCACAGCAGCTGCATGATGGGTTCAATGAACAGCAAATGGGGCACTTGCTAAGAATGCTCTATGGTTGCCAGGTTCATTGGAAGTGCTCAAGAGGTGAGACATGGAAAGAGATGTGTGCAGAAATCCACCATCCATGGGCAGGTTCCTGATACCCAGCAGTGGGGGTTCCTGTGCTTCTCTTAGTTGAAAGTGGGAATCATAGAATCATAGACAGGCTTAGGTTGGAAGGGACTTTAAGTATCATCTAGTTCCAGCCCCCTGCAGGAATCTGAAAGGAAATATCTCTTTTCACCCTGATAACTATTTTTTTGTTCTACTAACTTGTTGTTCTACTCCCAGCTTATTGCAGAGTAAAAGGGAGTATATTCTCCTTTCCTTCCTTCAATTAGCCAAACTAGCTTCAATTACCAAATAAAACTTTTCACTGAAAACATAAATATATATATAAATATATATATGATATAGAGTCACCCATAGTTTATCTATGATGCAATAAAAATATATATAGAGAGATAAATACAGAATGACAGAGCTACCTTTGGAGAGACATGCAAGGGAGGTAAGCTCAGCTGTGCTGTAAGAGTATGGAGAGAATAATAGTCATGCAGGTTGGCACTGCTCAGAGACCTTGTGCTGGCCATGTGTACAGCCCAGCGATGTCTGGGAAGGAGTAAGGAATAAGAAAGGAAACTATAGTAGGTACATATTGTTCAGGCTTAGTAGAGACGCTTCTCCTTCAGAATTTTCTGAAAGGAAGGGATTAAAATAGCAGCAAGCAAAAATAAGACATTTCCCAGCAGTGATGGAGATGAGGGCACTGGAAATAGCAGTCTAAACTTCTGTTGCATATTCAAGTCCTTCTCTCTCACCAGAGAAGGACAGAACCAGAGACCTATAGACCTAGAGATAGAAATCCAAGGTTTGTCTCTGATTTACCCCAACCCACTCCAGCATCTATGGAAATAGCACTTTTTGTGACAGCCATTGGAGCATGCAAGAAACAGGGAGACATGGTAAATGAGAACATAAAAGCTGCTGTATGTCTCCAATCCAAAGATCATCTAATCCCAGTGCCCAAGCCTGCACATTGGCCAGGGGACGTTCTTTAGGAGAAAACATAGGTGTCATGGTTTTATGATTTTCGGTTATTGGTATTCCACATCATAACATCTTGTAGTGAATGTACGTGGTTCTCAGAAGAGAAGGACTACTACATTCCCCACGGTACTTTGCTCCTCTGTTACCATTTTCCAGCTGGAGGGAAAAGATAAAAACTTGCAGATCACGAGACCTCCGCCCGTCTCTCCTCCTGGCAGCACCTCGCTCTCCAGCTGTCTTATCATCGGTAGTAGAGTAAGGCCTACCTTGATTCTGGGACATTCTCTCTCTCTGTATTGGATTTATCAGCTTAAATTGTAATTATATTGTATTATAGTGTGTTGTTTTGCATTCTGATATCTTATTTAGTAAATTAGTTTGTTTCTCCTCAGATTGTTGCCGCTGTTCTTTGCTCTCAGGGCCATCTCCTTACCCTTTCTCCCTTTTCCCTTTTCCCGGGGTGTGGGCCCGTGGGTCCCCCATCCCCCATCCCCAGGCCGAACACCTGTAAACCGTTGACAATAGGAAAACATATCTGCAAGTTTTAGCACCTGATTGTACTCACTCAACTTTCAGAAATCCCCAGCTTTCAAGGGGACAGAGGCACCAGGTATGTATCTATCTCCCCTTCCTCTTCTGTGTCACTTATCTTCATAGAACCATAGAATCGTTTGAGTTGGAAGGGACCTTCAAAGGTCATCCAACTCCCCTGCAATTTTCACAGAATCAGAATAATAGGAGTTGGAAGGGACGTTTGGGGATCATCAAGTCCAAACCACCTGCTGAAGCAGGTTCCCTACAGTAGGTTGCAATTTTATGTGGCTAATATACAGTGTGGCAGTTTGGGTAGCTGTGACTCTCCAAACATGAAGAAACAGGCAGAGGAACTGGAATTTGTCTCTTCTGGGTAAGTTCCTTGTTGTGCTATCCTGGAACATAGAGGACTTTGCCCTCAAGAGCATTCTGGTGGCCATGGACAATGAGCAACCATGCAGTTGCAGCAGGAGAGGACTTCCCCCAGCAAGCCCAAAACTGGAGGAATGTGGAGAAGATCCATACTTACTTCAAGAAAGTAAGAGTTTGATGTCCATCCAGGGATCAAAACACATTGCAGAGCCTTGTAACTGCACTGTGTCCACCAGGAGTCAAGAAGAGATGGTCCTGTCTGAGAGATGCTGGTATGCTCCAACTGGATGAGCATATCAGATAGATATCCACTGGCCTCTGTCCAGAGGTTTCGCTGCTTCTTCCCAGATTTCTCATGAATAACTTTATGATCTCTTTGTCTATTTAATCAGAAGTTTTCCCAGCAAGATTTGCCTGGTCTCCTATAATATGGTCTGTGGCTTTGACTTGGATGACCCCTAGCACAAACAAGATGACTTGGAGAGATGGGAAGGAATGCTTTAGGTTAGGCTGGACAGGGCTCTGAGCAACCCACTCAGGTGTGGATAGATGTCCCTGTTCATTGCAGGGAATTTGGACTAGATGACCTTTAAAGGTCCCTTCCAACTCAAACAATTCTATGATTCTATGATTAAACTACCATGGATGTGGTTGTTGTCAGACAGAAGTGTCTCTCTCTCTCTCTCTCTCCCCTCACACCCTAGTTTGTGCCCACAGCTCTGGATATAAGGAGTCCTATTGCAAGTGTTGTAGTAGGCGAAACTTAAGTAGAATTTGCTTATGGCACCTTTGTATACTGTCAAAAGTGTTCCACCATAGAAGCAATGAATTGTCATCTATAAAAGCAAACTTCAGAGGTGACCTCCACACCCCTGGCACTAGCCCATGTGAATCTGCTTAAGCACAGCGTTTCACTTGACTTTATAGGGTCATTGGCTGGAGGAGATGGGGACCAGAGGGGAGAGAGAAATAGAAAGGGTTTATATTTGTTCAAGAGTTACTTTTTGCAAATTTGAAACCTCAGATCTCTGGGCCCTGTGCTCCCTTTGAGCCATTTTGATGAAAGGCTCTTAACTGCTTTTGTTTTTTCTTGGAAATGTCATACATACCATTCACTTCTGGGCTCCAAGAGATGCACAGGCACTCAGGGGAAGTGCCAGCTATGGACCCCTGGAGCTTGAGCTCATGCCCCTGTCTGAGCTCTCAGCAGTCCTTTTCCTTGCCACGATTTCCCTCTGTATGTGATGGAGATACTGATTTTGTTCTAATCATTATTTACCTTATATTAAAGTGGATTTTGCTGTGTACTCAGCCATGGAATTGATCATTTTATGCTCATGTTATATGACAAAGTAATTTCCAGAGGAAGGGGCTAATTCAGCAGAAAGGTTTCTTGCCTCCAGAACTGTCTTGTCCTGAAACAGAGTAATTCAGCAGTACTGAGCCTTCTGATTTCAAAGATGTTTATTTCATGCCTATCAGCCAGCATTCCCTCAAGGTCACCTTAACTTCCACCATAACTCACAGATGGGACTGGAAGAGACCTAGTTTTTGGGTCACTGACGGCCATTTGATGCAGACTATGCAAACCATGTGCTCAGTCCCAGGCATAGGCACCATGAGGGTGCCAGATCTCCATCACTCTTCTGCTCTGCAGGCTTTTCTTCCATATCAGAGTTCAGACCTCTGAACACTGCCACAGGATCAGAGCAGTGTTGCAAGTATTTTTTTTTTTGGTTGGTGAAAATATAGTAGAGCCTTTGTCAATTTTTCATTGAAGGCATGCTGGTATTTCTGGTGATAATTTTTCCAAAATTCTAAAGGTAGGGATAAAGGATAAAGGAGAAAGTAATGTATGGAGATGTTCAACCAATTCACAACCCAGCTTATTGCTACTTCTTTCTCTCATATGTATATATGTACATATATATGATATACATAAGTCACTAATATCCACATTTTTCTCCACAAGAATCAGATCAGCCCCATCCTTGTGATCAGTTCCTCAGAATCTTCACTTAAGTCAGTTTCCATAGTTCTTGAACACTAAGTGTTTAATGTATGCTTTTAAATATTTTTCAGCCCTCTAGATCCAAAGCTCTATATGGGATTGCAGTACACAGAGGTTAAAACCTTTCCTTAGTTCTGCTTAATTCTTCATGCACCCGAGGATTTATTTAGCTGCAGGAGATTGCTCTGATCTCAAAATCCTTTGTAGAATCCTGTATTCCTTTCTAGAATACAGCTCCTTGGCTATAGCGCCTGCATCTTTGTACTTTCCTGTAGAAGTAAGCAAAATTATTTTGGAAAAAAAAATCACATGTACCAAAAATATGCATTCATGTATTGTCATCGTTTTACAAATGTGTTTTCAGGCAGCTGTAGCAGAGACAAGGAGCCTGAGGCCAGGCATGTGCTAAGTCAGGTACGAATGCAGCACTAATGATAGGAAACAGGAAGGAAATGCCCTTGAGGAGGAGGTGAGCAAGTCTGGGCAATGCTAATTTGCACTGACCTAGAAGCTTTCACGCCATACCTCTGCTGTTCTCATCAAGGGGCAGGGGCTTGGTAGGGTGTGAATAACACTTCAGAAACTTTGACACTCAAATTGCTTTAGGCAGTATAAGCAGTGGAGAATTCATCTTTAGGTGGTGGATGGAAATTTCACCTCACCTGGGGGAGAAGAAGGAAAAAAATCTGAGATATTGCTACAGTAAGTGAAGTTTTTTGTTCAAGTATACAATAGCACAATCTGACATCATAGACTATCTTCAAATAAATACATTTTTTCCTGTTTTAACCTTAGAATCATAGAAACATGGAATGACAGAATCACAGAATCACCAGTGTTGGAAAAGACCTCCGAGATCATTCAGTCCAACGGTCCAGCTTCCACCAACATTTCTCCACTAAACCATGTCCCTTAGTACAAAATCTAAACATTTCTTGAACACCTCCAGGGATGGTAACTCCACTACCTCCCTGGGCAGCTGGTTCCAGCACCTGACCACTCTTTTGGAGACAAATTTTTTCTGAATGTCCAACCTGAATCTTCCCTGGCACAACTTGAGGCCATTCCCTCTTGTCCTATCACTAGTTGCCTGAGTGAAGAGGCCAACACCCGTCTCACTACAACCTCCTTTCAGGGAGTTGTAGAGAGCAATCAGATCATTCCTGAGCCTTCTCTTCTCCAGACTAAACAATCCCAGTTCCTCAGCTGCTCCTCATAAGGCCTGTGCCTTGCCTCATCTGGAGTACAAGAAAGACACAGAGCTCTTGGAGTGAGTTCAGAGGAGGACCACCAAGACGATCAGAGGGCTGGAGCACCTCTCCTATGAAGAAAGGCTGAGGGAACTGGGCTTGTTCAGCTTGGAGAAGAGAAGGCTCTGGGGAGACCTCATTGTGGCCTTCCAATACTTGAAGGGAGCGTATAAACAGGAGGGGGAACGATTGTTCACAATGGTGGATAGTGATAGGACAAGGGAAAATGGTTTTAAACTGAGACAGGGGAGATTTAGGTTAGATATTAGGAGGAAGTTTTTCACCCAGAGGGTGGTGACGCACTGGAACAGGTTGCCCAAGGAGGTTGTGGATGCCCTGTCCCTGGAGGCATTCAAGGCCAGGCTGGATGTGGCTCTGGGCAGCCTGGTCTAGTGGTTGGCGACCCTGCACTCTGCAGGGGGCTTGAAACTCGACGATCTTTGAGGTACTTTTCAACCCAGGCCATTCCATGATTGTATGATTCTGTGCTCCAGACCCCTCACCAGTTCTGTTGCCCTTCTCTGAACACGCTCCAGAGCCTCAATGTCTTTCTTGTGGTGAGAGGCCCAAAACTGAACACAGTACTCCAGGTGTGGCCTCACTGGTGCTTAGAATCATTAGGGTTAGAAAAGACCACTGAGATCATCTAGTCCAGTTGTCAACCCATCCCCACCATGCCCAATAAACTATGTCTCTCAGTGCCACATCTCCATGCTTCTTGAAAATCTCCCAAGACAGTGACTGCACCACCTCCCTGGGCAGCCTGTTCCAACATTACCACTCTTTCTGAGAAGAAATTTTTCCTAACATCCAACCTGAACATCCCCTGGAGCAACTTGAGGTGCTTCTCCCTTGTCCTATCATTGTTATAAGGGGAAGAAGTCAACCTCCACCTCAACACGACTTCCTTTCTTGGAGTTTTAGAGAGTGATAAGGTCTCCCCTGAGCCTCTTTGGCAGACTACACAATCCCAGTGTCAAAAACTTACAAAGTGAGTTGCCATACATGAGGGTCTGGGCATCCTTTGAAAAGGGCTATTGGTGGCTTATTGATTGTCTGATAAGTAATAAATGGGAGAGATATCACAATGTTCTGTGTTGTCTAATGGGTACCAAGATCCACATGAGCTCTGTAGCAGGATTTGATATGTAATGTGAAGGGCTCTCAGAGAAAGAATTATCTTTTGATAACCTGCAGCAATTAAGCAAACTTTATTATTTCTTGAAGTACTGAGACTAATCATCAGTGCTACTGGTGTGGCAAGTGTTTCTAGGTTTGTGGGTTTCACTCTCTTTTCCAAATATTCAGACATTCAGGACAAGATATGATCTATACTACATGTCCCAGCAAATGTCAGTATCACTGGCAATCATTCAATCCTTCATAAGTCACAAGCTCAGTACTATGATGACTTCCTAGGATACCTCAGGGAATGCTCCCTATCCTTTTTTTCCCCAGAAGCACAGTTCTACTCCATATTGGCACATAGGTATATGTATGAAACGTGGTTAACAGGGGTTCCATTTCTCTACCAGGAAGGCAGTGGTGCTTGTCACCATCAGTCAGTTATGCAGATACAATACTATTCAGAACATGCAGCTCTCTTCAAAATGCAGTGCTGGAGCTCTGCTTAATCATTTCAGGAAGATTCAGTTCTGGAGGGTGATACAAATTCTATTTAAATTAGAAGTCACATCCACTTTTCCTGCCGGAGGATTCATAATAAGAACAATGAGAGCTCCCAGGCACAAATAAGGCCACGAGTGAGTTTCTCATCATGAAATTACCACTGAGGTTATTATTGACTTGCCTTTGTTTTCTCCTGATCTTTAATGTTGTTCTGCTTCTCTGGATGGCTTATTGGCAAGAAGCACAGTTAACATCGTGCGCAGCAAACATATGTGAGAAGTGATATATATCAATATAAATAGAGTTAAGTGACGTGCTACTATTTAATGCAGATTTGCTAGCTTAAAAAGTCAAGTAGGAATACTGCTCAGAGAAAAGAAACAATAACTGACTCAAAATGATGGATTTCTTTACCCGCTACATCATACGTCTTGAGGTCACTTACAGTGGCTTTGGCTATGATTACTTCTTGGATTTTTTTGTGTGTTAATTTTTAGCTAGTGCAGATGACAGCATAACGGTAGAATTCATTTGCCAAATACAAATGCCCCATGTCATTTGGCATGCCTGCGAGCATCCACAAATATCTATGTGGCAGGCAGAAGTAGCAGAGGTCTTCTGAGTGACCTACCTCCTTCTGGATGAATAGCTCATAAGTTTCTGCTTTAGAGTGCATCACGCTCTGGTCTAAGGTTGCTTTATTTGCTGGTGGAAGTACTTGGTTGTCACAGGCTCCTACTGCCATTTGGCACACGAACAATTTTCATGGGGATGGTAGAGTGAGCAGAGGCCATACAGGAGAGTTATGTCCATGTGAAGACATAATTATAGCCAGGTAGGATTGCCTGAAGTGTCTAAAATGACACTAAAGAGCTGTGTAAAAGGAATTGCATGCTACTCATGATGTCCATTGACTATTATGGTAGCTGAGACACTAGCACACAGGTGTATGGCAACACCTACATGCAGATGACCTAATCCTGGCTGCTGATTATGGTGCAAGGTGACTGGAAAGAATCTTAAAAATATATATACATATATGTTTATATATAAAAATTTATATATATAGCAAGGGTCAGTTCACAATGCTCATTCAACCTAGAAGTGGGTCCAATCAATCTGAACCCAAACCATAGCTTCCATCCCTTCTGTGAAGGCTGAGATGCAAATGATTGGATGGATGTGGAGGAATGTGAAATCCAAGTGCCTGCTCATGCAGTGTGAATAGATGGGCCACACTTTGCCTGCTCTTAGAATCATAGAATTGTTTGAGCTGGAAAGGATCCTTAAAGGTCATCTAGTTCAATTCCCCTGTAATAAACAGAGACACCTGCAGCTAGATCATATTGCTCAGAGCCCCATCCAGCATGACCTTGAATGTCTCCAGCGACGGGGCATTCACTACCTCTCTGGGCAACCTATGCCAGTGTCTCACCACTCTTATCATAGAAAACTTTTTCATTATATCCTATCTAAATCTCCCCTCTTTTAGTTTGAAACCATTTTCCCTTGTCCTATCACAACAGATCCTGCTAAAAAGTCTGTCCCCTTCTTTGTTAAAGTCCCCCTTTAGGTACTGAAAAGCTGCTTTCATGTCCCCCTGGAGCCTTCTCTTTTCCAGGCTGAACAGCCCCAGCTCTCTCAGCCTGTCCTTGTAGGGAAGGTGTTCCATTCACTGGATCATTTTTTGGCTTTCCTCTGGATGTGCTCCAACAGGTCCATGTCTCTCCTATACTGAGGACTCCATATTTGGCCTCTTCCTCTCGCAGTTCATATGGACTCCTCTGGACCTTTGTATCAAGGCTGTAGAGAGGCTCAAACCTCTCCCAGTTCCATTATTGGGTAAATCTGCAGCAGAACTGGAGATGATAAGACGAATTGCAAGGGAGGTTGGAGTGAGAGAGCTTTTTTCATAAAAAAAACTAGGTGAAACCTCCAGGCTTTAACTACCCATTAGTTTAAAGCATTAGGTGATAACTGTGACTAAAAAGGCACCACCATTAAGGAAGATCTCATTAATCATTTATCCTGTCATTGCTGAACACATACACCATCTATCCATACTCAGGAAAGATCAGTGTTGCACAATTTGGCCACCATTCGTAGAAATTTGATAAGAAAGAGAAAAGCCTATTTATCTCAGTTAGCAACAGTGAGATGCAAATTAGTGGAATTCTCCTCTCTCCCCACTCACAGACACTTGAGCATTTTCCTCCAATTACTTGCAAATAGAGTTCTATGCAATTAAGAAGCAGAACTGAAAGTAATCCCTTTCTCTTCTCCTTAAACTCTCCCTTGGTTCGTTCTGTGTGGTACTGGAGATAATCGAAGACCTTTCTCCTTACAACAAGCTTCTGGGTCAGCAGCATTATCCTCACTTAGAGAGGCAGATCTGAAGGACAGAGAGAGATCAAACAACTTTCTCGGAGCTGTAGAGGGAATGAGAGGTGACTTGAAGACCTGAACCTGCTCCTCAGAGGGCTGGCATTGCACGTCAAATCAGCAGAAGGATTTTTGCTTCCTTTATAATTTGCAAAGTGATGATAACAAGCTTCTCTGCATGTAGAATCGGAAATTCTTGGACTTGACAATGACTGAAAGTGATTTCTCCCATTTCTTCTTGACTGAAAGGAAAATCAGTGTCAGTGGAATAGGAACTAGTGATGTTGTGCTAAGTGGTTCCAGTGCTGTCCTATACGCTTAGTACATACATCAAGGGCAGAGTTTCTCTGTTCATTGAGCGTGTGATAGCCAGAAATACAGTGCAAATGAGAACAGCATGCTTGCCTAGTCCTGCCTAACCCTCTCCCACTATGCCTGAAAATATCTGCATAAGCGCTTCTTTGGTTTATCAGTTCTTTGTAAAACCCCCGACATTCTGGCTGAGCTCTGTGCTTGAAATAAGTTCAAATCCTGGCACAGAGAACTCTGCCCTCTGCTGTTGAATAGAATAATTGAATCACTGAATCATTAAGGCTGGAGAAGACCACCAAGATCATCTAGTCCAACCACCAACCCATCCCCACCATGCCCACTAAACCATGGCCCTCAGTGCCGCATCTCCATGTTTCGTGTACATATACAGGGATGGTGGCTCCACCACCTCCCTGGGCAACCTGTTCCAATACCTCACCACTCTTTCTGAGAAGAAATTTTTCCTAATACCCAACCTGAATCTCTCCTGGCACCACTTAAGGACATTCCCTCATCTTCTCACTGTTACCTGGGAGGAGAGGCTGAGCCCCACTTCACCACAACCTCCTGTCAGGGAGTCGTAGAGAGCGATAGTCTCCCCTGAGCCTCCTCTTCTCCAGACTGAACAATCCCATTTCCTTCAGCTGCTCCTATGACCTGTGCTCCAAATCCTCCACAGCTTCGTAGCCCTTCTCTGGACATGCTCCAGGGCCTCCATGTCTTTCTTGTAGTGCAGATCTCAAAACTGAACATGGTACTCAAAGTACATGATGGAGGTTTAAATCCCTGAATACATCCCATCTCTTCCTGAAAGAATTACAGCTGGAAGGAGACTCAAGAATGGCTGCACCCTGTCATATAAGGGTAAGAACTTTGCTCCTGACACCAGACCACCAGCCCCTTCATATCACTGCAGGTTGGAAAATGTGGCTATTTCACACACAGAACGGTCAGGTTGGATTTTAGGAAAATTTTTCAGAAAAAGTGATGAGATATTGGAGCAGGCTGCCCAGGGTAGTGGTGTAGTCACTGTTCCTGGAGGCATTCAAGAGATGTGGAGATGTGGTACTGAAGGCCATCGTTTAGTGGGCATGGTGGGGATGGGTTGACAATTGGACTAGATGGTCTTAGAGGTCTTTTCCAACCTTAATGATTCTATGATTCTATGATATCTGGAGAGCTGGAGCAGCTCCAAGAGTAATCCATGGGCATGACACAACACTGAATGGCATGATGATACATGACAGGTCCCTCCCAGCTACCACCTGGAGATGCTGGTCTTGCTTATCCTTTCTGCTTATCTCCTCCTGCAATATGAGGGCCAGATAACCTAGGAAATCCTGGCACTGCTGCAGTGTCAGGGACATGACATCGGAGCCATCTGCATGGGCAGCAGGAGAAGCTTGGGAGCTGTGGGCTGGCTGTGCCTATTCTAACAATGTCTGCACACGGCTATTGTCTGCAAGGGCACAACCCATCAGATCCATTTGTCTATTTTTGGCTCCCTGGGTTTAGATGATATATTTCAAAGTCACTTTCCCAGAAGAGGTTAACAAATATGAGAAGCCAAATGCTCTTCTGCTTGCAAAACAGGAGGAAAAGCATGTCAGCCTGTGCTTCCCTCTTCCTTAGTACTCAGTGCAAGAACAGATGTGGGTATAGTGCATAATTCCATGGGACTGCATCTGTAAATTAACACACACTTGTTATACCAGCTATTAGAGAGGAGAGAGGCTCCTTCTGGCTGCCTTTAGCAGACACCTGGCCTTTCTGTTTTTGTTTGCTTTCCCGATAGCAAGATCCCTTACCACTTCTGTGTGTGCAATTAAAGGCAGAGAGAGTGTCTAGCATTCTCTGGCATGAGCTGGGTGGATGGGTGCAGAAGAGCTATGGCGAGGCAGGATGTTCTTGAAGGGAGTTTTTCTTGGACATCAGCCCAGGATTTTTTGGAGCTGGAGACAGTTTTGCTGAAGGGTTCATGAACTCTTGAGGACTGGGCCCAGATTTCCTCTGTCAGAGCTTCACACAGATCTACTGGGGCAGACCTGAGCATAGCATAGCTGTAACTAGGAGAAATTGTGGCCCTGTGGAATTCACTTTTGCTGTATTTGTTGACATTGCTGCAGGAGAGATGGGATGGCAGACCATGGAAAGGGGCTGCAGCTGGGAATGGTGCTCTTCAGCAGTACTCTATTGAATGGGAATAATACATTCAACATAGAGGACTTGTTAAGTCTGGGGATTTTGTCCCACTCTCCTGTGTTTTATTAAACATCTACTGCCATCTTTTCCTGCTTTCTCCATTCTCCTCATTCATTATGCCCACTACTTCTCCACAGTAATCAGGACTTGTCTCTTTCAGAGCAGAATGAAGTGTTCACGCTGTACTGTGAAGGGTATAAAGCCAGCTGGGACCCCATCTGAACACACTGTAAGGCAAAGGGCACTGAATCTAGTGTAATCTCATCTATGTTGCCCACAGAGCAAGAGTTTTGGAGTAAAAATACCCAACTGAAACATGGTGATTGTATTGGAAGGAAGTGGTTGGTTTATTCCAAAATGGGAGTGAATTGATGTTTACGTATCTATGGATTGTCAGGAGCTAGGACCCTGGAGGTGACTGGGAAGCTGAGCTATATGATGGTAGAGATGTATCCAGTGAGATCTGTCCAAAGGTCTCTGCACAATGCCCTTGATATTCATAAGGCTGCTCGAGGGCTGACTTGAAAAGATGAAGAGCAATACTGTATACAAATTGAATCTTTCTTCACTTCTCTACTTCTAGATGAAAGCACAGCTTTATTGAGAATCATCCTTGCTATGGTGTCCTCCCCACCAATTCGCAATTCCCAGTGTACAGTTACTTTGCCTATGACCCTTTGGCTTTAATCCAGAGACACTCTGGGCAGGTTGCATCTGGCTGGGGAAGATGCAAGGGCTAAAACTAACCAATATCCTTTGAGATCCTCATGGAGATGTCCTTCGTGACCAGGGACAGAGGAATTACTAGTGAGGATCAATGAGTTCTTTTTCACAGTAGCCCAGCACACATGTCTTGCTACGGGTAGTCCTACCCTCAAGGGATGTACCAGCAAGGACATATTCCTCCTGACCTCTGCTAGTTGATGGTTGCAACACGCCTTGAAGCACGAACATTTCTCGGCCTTGACAAAACCCCAGAGACTCTGCTTTAAATCATAAATAAAAGAAGTCTGGGTTTTCTTGTTTCTCACATAGAATGGGTTTTCAAAAAGGCCCGAGGCACTCCGGTATATTGGCAGATCTGTAGCATGGTTGTTTGCAAGTGAATCAGTAATGTATGTGGTTGTACAAGTTCTGTGAAGTTTGGACATCATAGCCAACTGTCTTATACATCAGACCTTTATTAGCACTTCCCAAGGTATATTTATTTTTGATTTTCTAAGGTATTTTTCCCATGCTAGGTTAATTGCTAAATGGGGGAAATTAAGTTACACCATTCCGGGGAATAATAACCTTACTGCTTCGCTTCCATCATGTATAATGTACTTTATAATTCAGGCACAAACTGAAGTTCTTTGCCAAATTATGGCTTTTCTGAGAAGAAAAAGTGCAGTTTTCTGCATTTTTGCTATGATACGCCTCTTTGCTGGTAATACTGCTTTGACAAATGTGCCTTTCTGCTTTCACTGATTTGATTGATATTATTCTCCAGTTCTAACTGTGTTGGTAGAAATTATTCATTCTAGTAATGATTTTGATAAACATATTAAGGAATTTTCTTCCAATGGAATTTTTTAGGCAACTCTAAATGATCTATTATTCTAAGTTCCCTGGACCTCCATGTTACTGGAGGGCTGTAGAATTTAAATGATAATTTATACTGAGTGCAGAGGTAGCTGCTGCAGAGCCAGCAGTAAATATTAATACTGCTATCACAGCCTTCTTTTTCTTCTTGGGAATAAAGAGATTTTTCTTAAGTACCTTATACCTTTCTATGTTAACTCTGTGTTAATCATGTAAGCCATTATATTTTGAACACATGACTCAATGCCTTGCTAGGCTTGTGCCTTAATGAAAGAGCCATTAATCAAACAAATGTGCTTTTGGGAGAGAGAGCTTTTTCATTTAAATTAGGATTATCCTATTGTTTGACAGATCCCATTAAAGCCATCTACTAAACCCAATCAAAGACCTTCATAAATATGTGAAATGATATTAATAAGGCAAGGTTTTGTTTTTCTGACTCAACCAAGGGGATGTAATTAAGTGAACATCAAAACTTATTTTAAAAGTGCTTTCAAATAATGTGGCCTATTTTGCTTTTACAGGCTGAGTTGATTCCATTCTGCTATTGCTCAACATTTCTATGTGTTAGTATCTGAATTTAAAACAAAACAGTCAGTAGTTTTCCCAGCCATTTCTCTGCTTTCTGTCTGCTGCCTGATGCCAGCTTATGTGTTTCTTCCAGGGAGATGCTTAGCACAAGGAACTCCAGATATTAACATCATCATAAAGGATGATGTTTTTGGAAAAGATTTGCAATAATTTGGATATTCAGTGAAGTCGGACTTTTCCTGGTTGCAAAGTGGTCACAAACTCTGTAATGCCCTCTCCATGGTATTGACTGCTCCAGCCCATGGTCAGCACATCCCTAAGCACTGAGCATGTGGGTAACCTGTCCACCATCTGTGTCTTGGATGTATCTCACTTTCTGTTAGATATTCTTCCATTTGTGCTTCAGACAGAGCTTTCTGCCAACATTTTCGGTGTGTGTGGAGGTATATTCCATGTAGGACAGCAACCTCTCTTTGTCTGATCTTCTTAATGGAGGTTGGATGAACACCGTAGGGTTAGCAGCTATTAGTTTATTTGGCACTCTTCCAGAGCGTGAAGATGTACAGATTTTCATTGACTCTCTAGTCAAGCCAGCCTTTCAAAAAATATAAACTAATACAATATTCTGCTGAAAGAGGATGCTATTTAATATAAGAATTTGATATTTTGCTGTCAGCATTATCTTGCTGAGCTTTTATACCCTGGCTCCATGGAGAAAATAGCAATGAGTTATGCAAAGAAATGATGAATATAAATCACATATTGCAAAATATAAGTTTTCATTGGTTTGTCTTCAGGTGGGGAAAGCCACTTGGTGTCAAAAACAAGCCATGGGCTCAGTAATGTGTACAACAGCAGTGCCAATCAAGAACTATCACGAAGGGGACGTGATGATTCAGTTTCCTGCATTACTGTGCGATGTTCCAGTGCCGGATTGCAAGGAGTGAGTTAACGGAAACCATTTGCCTTCCTTTCAAGGACAAAATCAACTAAAACCAGCCACAGTCTCCTTTTTCCTATGATGGCTTTTAATGGGAGGAAATTGCTCCATTCCTGATGCTTTGGCAGAGTTGCAGCTGTACAGGCCCTTGGTTCTCGGTTTCTGTCAACGCAAAGTAAGTTTCTGTTCTGCACCACAGCAAAGCCACTCAACACATCAGTAAAAGCACTATAAAATCTCTCCAGTCACATCTGAAATGGAGGCTAAGCCCCATTAGATAGATGATAAATATGGAATAGGTACGTAGGTGGCAAGGTACTTAGCTTTTATTGCAGCTCTGTGACTGCCATGCCAGCAGCATGGAATCACAGAATCATAGAATTGTTTAAGTTGGAAGGGATCTTCAAAGGCCATCTAGTCCCACTTCTCTGCAATGTGCCTGTCTTCCCTGCTGTCACACCTTGAGCTGTGGAAAAATCAAGGAAAACAGTGAGATGGGAGGAAAAGGGAGGGAAAAACCTTTAGTACCCCGAGGGCACACATGGAACACTGGAAAATGCCCCTTTCACCACAGTGAAGCTGCAGGGGCTGTTCATTTCTGCATGCTGTTGGACTTGATGATCTCCAGTGATCCCTTCCAACTCCTATGTTCTCTGATTCTTCTGAAGAGCATTCACTAGGCTTTTTTTTTTTTTTTTTTTTTTTTTTTTTTTTTTTTTTTTTTCCCCCCACGGCACTGTCGGATGTGTTAATCCTGGCCTCCACTAACACTTTGTACCTGGCTGGTGCCTCTGCTGCTTTGTTCCCATCAGGGAAGATCTGTAATATGCATGAGGGCGACTGTAATATCCAGGGGGGGTCTCTTAGAGGGGCTTTCTGATTTGAAAGCCGTGACAGATTTCATAGCTGTGCAGAAGAGGGCAGCAAAACATAGAGAGAGAGAAAGGAGATCCCCTTGCAAAGCTTTCAGGAACATGTTTAAAGGTTTTAAAGACGGGTTCACAGGATTTGGGGGTTGCCCAGTGCTTCACATGGGAATGCTCCTGCAGCCTGGCCAAAGCCAGAATTTTGCTAAAAATCCAACCAGAGCAATTCCAGGGAAAGAGGTGAGGCACTGAAGGCTAAAGAGAGTCTCCTTGTTTCTTAAGGGGTGTTAATCCTTAAGAGATGGAGAAACTGAGTGCTCTGCAGACACGGATGCCTAGGGATCAGCTGCCTCAGAAAATAACAACATTGCCGATGAGAAATGTGAATGCAGGGCCTTAGAGAAGTAGTTGCCCCTTTTTCACCCCATGACATGTCGCCAAATGCTTCTAAACTACTGATAAATGGGGGAAGATAAGGCTGGAATTTTCAAGTAAAAAGACCAAGATCTTGGCAACAGTGGGAACAAACAGTGCCCATATAACAATTGGTATGGAACAAATAAAGAGTGTTGAGGAATGTGGTTACTGTGGCAACCTGGTAATAATAGATAACAGCAGTACAGAGGTGGAAATACAAGTGAGAATAAGGAAAGTGTTTAGAAACACAAATATGTTAGTCAAAAACTGGAGTAACAAAAAACTTGTCAGAGCATTCAAGCTGAGTCCATGTCACAACACCATTATGTTGGCAGTGCTTTGTTTGGCAGAAGGATGGCCACTCCTGAATAAAGCTGCAGAGTTTTTGTGCATGCTGTGTACAAGGAATATTAAGAGTTAGATGAAGATACATAAATATATACATATGTTCTTATATATATCTATTAAAAAGATATATTTTTATAACTATATTACAAAAAAAAGAGAAAGACTCTTGAACAAGGTCTGTTGTGATAGGAAAAAGTGTATAGGAATAGTTTCAAACTAAAAGAGGGAAGATGTAGTTCGGATATAAGGAAAAATATTGTTACAATAAGAATAGTGAAGCACTGGAACAGGTTGCCCAGAGAGATGGTGGGTGCCCTGCCCCTTGACACATTCAAGATCAGGCTTGATGGGGCTCTGAGCACCCTGATGTAGCTGTAGGTGTCCCTGTTCACTGCAAGGGAGTTGGACTAGGTGGCCTTTAAAGGTCCGTTACAACTCAAATGATTATATAATTCTGTGATTCTCTAGCTCTGATTATTGGGATTGGTATGGACCTAAAGATAACATGAGATGAACATCCAGGGAACAAGACTGAGGTAGACACACTGCCATCATCCTCTAAGCTCTTGAAGAGGCTGTGCAGAACAAGGTTGTTCAACCCTCTGGAGATATTTCTAGGTCACCTGCACATGCTTACATGAATGTTAACCTGATTGGTGCCATCATTTGCCATCACATCTAACTAGGATGCCTTCTCTTAACACTGTAGAGAAGCAGTACCTAATTTTCCCAGCAAGGAGGCCAGAGGACTTATTCCAGTGCCAGGAGGAAGTTGTACAAGAGGGACTGTAGATCACAGTACCTTGAGTACTGTATTCATTTCTTGACGACCCACAAGAAGAAAGACATCAAGGCCCTGGAGCGTGTCCAGAGAAGGGCAATGAAGATGTGGCAGGTTTCGAGCACATGAGGAGCAGCTGAGGGAACTCGGATTGTTCAGTCCTGAGGAGGCTCAGGGGAGACCTTATAGCTCTCTACAACTCCCTGAAGTGAGGTTGTGGTGAAGTGGAGGTCGGTATCTTCTCCCCGGTTGCTAGTAACAGGTTAGGAGGTCATGGCTTTAAGTAGCACAAGAGGAAATTCAGGTTGGATATTAGGAAAAATTTATTCTGGTAAACAGTGGTTGGGCACAGGAACTGGCTGCCTAGGGAGGTGGTGGAGTCATCATTCCTGGAGGTGTTCAAGAAATGTGGAGACGTAGCACTGAGGGACATGGTTAGTGGTATCGTGGTGATCGGTTGGTGGTTGAACTTGATGATCCTAGAGATGTTTTCCAATCTGAATGATTCTATGATTTTATAACCAGCAGAAAAAAGGCAACTGTTGCTACATGGTGGGCAAATTAATTGCCTTGGAAGCTGAATGGGATTGGACACTGTTAGTGTAGCACATTAGTTCTAATGAAATGTTAATGTTCCCTTCTGTGGGAAAAACTGCCATTTTGAAAATTGCTTTTGTAGCAAAAAAAGAAAAAAATGCAAACCTGAATAAAATAAAATAAAACTTCTATGGAATTTTAAAAACAAACCTCCAAATAAAAAACTTTAGTGATTGCAGAAACAGTATGAAGTGAAGTAATCATTATTATTAACAGAAAAATATGAATTATACTCAGTTTCTTTCAAATTTTCAGATGGTCCAAGGAACTACTGTCATAGTAGCCAAATACATAAATATAGAATTTAAAGGATTATAACATAAAATTAAGGTGAAATAAAAGAGTGATGAAGTGGAAATAGTTCCTTTCTACTTTACTGAAGCAAAATATTTTAGCATCAAAATTGAATGAGGAAGTCAAAACAATCCCTATTTCTCCACTTTTAGCATCTGAAATGCCACTGAAATCAACAGGTTTCAACACAACGTCTCTGTTTCGATTTAATGTTATTTTCTGGTGAAAAACTGTTGTGAGTCAGAAGTTCCCGACTTGCTGTAAAGGTGGAGCACCCAAAGAGTGTCATTTTTATGTCCAATGGAGTTGAATCTTAAAGGTTCCTTCCAACCCAAACCAGTCAATGATTCTATGATTCTATGATACGATCGAAGCCATAGAAGTATTCCCATCTGAGCAGCCCATAATATGCATCCCAGGTCCTGGGATCGAGGATCTTTTGACCACATTTTGAATTACTTAGCAGAGAATATGATGAGACACCACAAGTGTCATCATATTCAATTCCCTGATTTATCAGACTTGATGGAACAGTGCCTTGCCTGACTCATACCAGCTCAGTGAGCTGCAAGCCTGGTATGAAGTTTCCAACATGTAATGTCATTTTTTATTTATTTACTTATTACTTATTTAATGCAGGAACCTGCAACACTGTCATTCAAAGAAGAGATGTTTATTAAAGCTGGGGATAGCTGGAGTGGTTAACATTGTTTTTCTGACATACTCATTTGATATTCAGCTAGCATACTCTCCTGCAGCATTTGCAAGCAAGGTAGGAAGGGCTGCCATTTCAGCAACAGTAATATATAAGTGCTATCGTTATTAATAACAGTCTATATTTCAATACTGCTTGGAGGCCGGAAACAAGATTAGTGGCTCATTATGCTAAGCCCTAGGTAAATACACAGGCATAGAGAGTTTTGCAAAGTAGCCCTTATCTATACCAACAAGATGAACTAAGGGAGAATGTGAGAAAATTTTATTACTTTCAATATGTAGAAGGAGAAGATTTTATGTTAGGCTTGGTTATGAATAAACTGGCCCTAGAAGACAATGCAGTCTGGACTCTTGTGGGTGATCAATGATCTGGTGAAAGTTCGGTGTTTTACAGAGTGTTCCAATACAGAGTGCTTCAAGACTGTTACTTTGGGATAATGTCAGCCCTCCCACACCAACCCTCACCACTATAAACACCTAGAAAACAAGCTGCTCATTGGAACATGTCATTCATGTGAACTTGCTGATGAGCTGGTTATGTGTTGTCTCAAGAAACCATTAGAATCACATGGAATCACCTTAGAATCACTGTGGAATCACCCTGGAGTCACTTTGGAATTGTGTCAGAAAAACCTTAGAATGATGAGGGAATGAGCTTAGAATAAATTTGAAATGACCTCAGAAATCACCTTAGTACTTTCTTGGAATCACCTTAGTAGAATCAGCTTAGAATCATTTTAGAGTCACATAGAATCACCTTAGAGACACCTGAAACACAGCTTAGAATCACTATGTGGAATCACCGTGGAGACAGCTTAGTATCACTGTGCTATAGAACAACTGTGGAACCACCTTAGAATCAACGTGGAATCGTTTTAGAATCAACACGGAATTACCATGGAGTCACCTTAAAATTCCCGGGATGCAGTTCCCTCTGGTTATCTCTATGGTGGAATCACAGAAGTCAGTGCTTCCTCTTACTTTTATGGAATAGTAAAAGAAAAATTGATAATACAGCAAACAGGGAAGAACCATTGTTCAGTGTCTACTTTTTTTTAACCCTAGAATTAAAAAGTCCAGAACAACTTGTTTGCCGTTGGCTCCAACTATAGCCAATATGAGTCCAAAACAATGAAAAGGGTTTGAAATTTCTGCTGAGGGATGTCCCATCAATTAAGCTATTGCATAGACAGAGTCTGTGTGTTTTGTGCATGAAATGTGAAATGCTGTTAAAAAAAAACAACCCAAAACACACACAAAAAAACCACCAGTAAACAAAACAAAACCCACTCTCACATTTCCACTTGTTCAACTCATGCTGTGACCTCCCACATACAGATAGGTTCAATTTATATGTTAACTCTCTGGAGCAAGATTTATGTCCATGGCTGATCCAAAAAGCCCTTAGATAAACAGGTGACATGTTTAGGGATGGAGACCAGGAGAAACTCACTGAGTTTAGAGCTGGGCAAAAATTCATCTCTCTGTAGTTCTTCTTCTGTTTGGAGAGAAACCAAAGATGACTCAAGGCTTCTTGGCAGGAGACAGAACCAGAGGGATGGAGCTGAGCTGCTTCTACTAAGGGAAAAGAGAAGCAATGTCCCAGATAGTGAGCAGGGAGTAACAAGGACATACACTCATGACCTCGGTGAAGGAGAAGAGGTAGAGAAAAGCAAAGGCCTGGGAGGCAGTGGAGGACAAAGCTGCCACAATTCCTGTTGCTCCACTTTCCATTGATTTTAACACCTCAAAAGCCATGGTTTTGCTGTATACCCAGAAAATGAAACCCCATCATTCCCATCTTACAAAAATATATTTTAAAACTTTCAAATTGTCAAAGGGTAATGGATGCTTACAGAAAAGAGGAATCAAGCTACAGTTGGTTAGGTTGCTTATCTTGGACCAATGACGAAAACAGATGTTCTTGAAACATTCATTAAACTAAAGTTACTGCAAAGCAGCACAGAGATAGGGAGAATGCAAAGAAATTGACTTCCTTTTATTTTTGCTGGAGATCTCTTGCTACAAAATCCACCAAAATCCAGTTTCCAGTTCTGATGTTTTTCTATTTAACAAATGAGTGTTGATATTTTGTTTTCTGCTGGGCTTGGGGAATCAGTGCAAAAAGCAAAGCTAATTTAACTAGCTGGGACGAAGTAGCAAGTTTATTCCCTAGCAAATAAAACAAAATATTCAAGCTTATGGCTGGTAGCAATAGTTCATGAGGACTTGAATTCTGGTATAGTCTCTGGAGACAAAATTTTTCTGAAGAAATAAAAAATAGCAACAGGCAAGAATTTCCTCTCTGCAGAGAAACAGCATTCAATCAGTTTTAGTAGATAAAATGTTTTCTTAACTCCTACGGCATTTCACCATTGATGAACTTTTCCAAAATAGAGATAGCTAAAATATTATCCCTTTCCCACCAATCTTTTTGGCTTGTATTCTGGCTTTGTTACAGATGTGACCCCAGCAGTTTATATTTATAATCTCACCTCTCCACCATCCAGGCTGAGATGATTAATCAACATAGCTCCCACATGTAATTGCAGTAAGGAATATCTCGTGCCCTCACATTTTGTTTTGATGTATTTAGCTATCATTTCGAAACAGGGATCCAAAAGAAGACAAATATTGTTAAGATACCCGATGTTTTCGTTTAACTAAAGAACAGGCGTGAATGATCTAAGGATATCTCAGCTCTGTCTCTTAATTAAGACCATGGGAATGGTGCAGAATGCTTTTCTATCAGATTGCCTCTTCAAAGTTATTTGTGATTATTAAAGACCAGGTGATGGCTGTACGAATGGCTGATGATATATGAAAATCAACACATACTGGCCAGTAAAGAGATGTTCACAAACTTCCTCTAGTTTTTCTTTGTTTTCTAGAGGGAATGGACAAATGTATACAAAGCCAAAATTTTACTCCAATATTTTTCTGAAGTAATAACTCCAAAGTAATCACAGAGAGCTACAAAATGCATTTTTGTGATAACTCAGGCACTGATGCCTGGAGAATCACATTTCCACACATTACCTGAATGCAACTACATAAAACACAGAGCTTTTCCCAAATCCACAGCAACTACAGTCACCCAAACCAGGACTTCTTGGCAGCAATAGACTGTGGGGAAGAACCCTTTTGGCACAATGTCTTCAGCTTAGAGTCCCAGCAACAGACATTGTGTCCTACCTACCTTATTCTTAGAATACTTCAAATTATTTTGAATTCTTTTGGAAATGCTCAACTTGTGGAAAAATAAAGAACCATAGAAGTGCCAAAAAGAAGAATGAATCCTCCATATCTAAATGACAGACTTTTTATCTCAACTAGAAGAGAAGGAAACTTGGCAGAGACCCCAGACATCAGTCTGAGTGTTGAGCTACTAATGAGAAAAAATGCTTAGACCAATGATGTGCACCAACCTGAAGATAATCTGGCGGTCTGGAGAAAATATGGATATTTATTAAAAAAAAGAAATAAAGTGAAAAAAAAAGGAAGCATTCAGCCAACTGAATGCTATGAAAGCATTTAATCTGACAATCCTAGAGATGGAATATATATTTCAATACTGTAAGCTTCCACTGCACTGCAAATTTATCTCCATGCTTTCCAGAGGAGATGCCAGATCTTTATTGACTGTGGACTGTTTTTTCTCAGTGCTGGAGGAAAGACAGCCAGGTGAAGAGGTAAAAGCATGTCTGGTTTCGTAACAAAAGCAGACATCCAGGGGAAACAAGCTTTGGTGCAATAAAGCTATTACGTGATAGCAAACTCATGCCCGCTGTCCTTACTCATGAACAAAGTCCTTCAGGTATAAGTCCTGTTATTTTACACACTTTGTAATTTATCTTATTTTCCTATTGACCACCAGCAGTACTTCACTAGAGCATTTGGATCTGGTCCTCTCCTTAATCCTGTCGGCTCTGTTCCTCTGTTGAAATTGCAATTTCCCGACAGTGAAGCTGTAAAGGAGGAAGACCTGAAGGCTGAAGCTGCATTCTCTTTCTTTCCATCCTATCCTTCTTTCTGAGGGGCTCTTAGTCTTGTCTTCAAGCAATTGGGATCAGGATCCAGTGGCTGCAGCTCATACCTATCTAATCACGATCACAGTGCAGTGAGTGAGGCAAAAAGCACGTAAACAAGATGAAGTCAGTGTTTTGCCATTGGTCAAAAGCTATCGAAGTTTGCCCAGAAATGCTAAGGAGTCTCCATCCTTGGAGATCTTCAAAACTTGGCTGGGAAACCTTCTCTAGCTAACCTTGCCTTGATCAGGAGATTGGAGAAGGCAATTTGGAGCAGGCAGAGGCCTCTGCCAACCTCAGTAACTCTGTGATACTGTGATCTTCCCATAAAAACACCCCAAACTGTTTTAAAGCAGAGACTCCTTATGCCTGAAGCTTGAAGTTGGTAAATGAAAAAAGGGAAACTGTTAAAATGAAGGTTTCATCTAATACTCTCAAATTTCCAAAAGCTTTCTTATTTCCATTTTTCTTGTTTAAACACACATTAAATGGGTTAGGACCATAATAATACATTAATATTCCTGACATTCCTTTGTGTACAGTGAATGCAAGCTAGCTCATCTTCAGAGGTAAATGGTCTGAGGGCTTTTCACTCAGTAAATCCACAGGAGATTGAACTTTTCAGCCCCTGCAGCACTTTTCTCCTACAGTTGCAACTAAATCAGTACCCTGGTGTGCAAGCACAGACACTGCTTAACAGACCAGGCTTTGTTTTAGAGGAGCACTGCAAGATATTTTTGAAGTTTTCTTGTTACTGCTGGCATGTCAACATAGTCAAATTCCAGTCAAGACTCTTCTAAAAAGAAGCAAGCAAGTAAACAAACAAAAAATCCCACAGCTGAATAGTATCCTTCCTTCCTTGACAAGTATTCCTTGTATTCTTATATCTGCTGCAAAAAGCTATCGCTTATTTCTATTTGGAGGAAAAAATTACGAAGTGGAGACAGGTATTCTGCTTCCATATCTGTTGTTAATTACCTCTTTGTTCATCATCACAACATTGTGGCAACGTGTCAAGGAATAAGGACTTGTTCCCTGTTTGCTTCTCTTCCTTTGCTTTCTTTTGATATCCTGAATTAGTTTATCATTGACGACCGCATTTTATTTCAGGATAAATTTGGAGTTAAGTCCCTTTCCATCACTGATGGTAAATGTACTGCCATTGCTGGACTTGAATTGCATCGTACAACTACTTTCAGGGAATTCTACAGTCAATAATCATCCATCATCCTGGCAAAGCCTCAGCCCTTACATCTCTGTTAACTGCAGCTGTTGTAGAAAAATGCAGTAGAAAAATGAGCTTGTTGAGAAGGTCCAATTCATTTTTCGATGAACTTTAATGATAGAGTATAAAAGGAGAAGCACAATTTGTGGTACCAGGAAAGAGCAGAAAGTGCTCCTCAGAATTTTTCAGTGGCAAGTGGGATTCTATCAGTCTGAATAGGCCAGAGATTCTACTAGGTCTTTACAAGTAGCATCATATTCTGCTATGGGAAGCTTCTTGTTTGAGTGGTAATCATGTCACTGTGATAATATAATGTCATAGTCCTCAATCAACAAGGAGAAGTGACAGTGGGGGGTCACCGAGAGTCTCGTTTTGACTTGCCAGCGATGAGAGTCCACAGTGATGTCAAGTTGCTCAGGCGAGAAAGCAGTGATCTCACTTGGGCTTATTTTCCGTGTGTTCGTAAAATAGATCTAGTTGTCATGGAAAATGATGAACTGGTGAAACAAGGGACTGATGATGTCTCTGCACAGTGCAGAGAATCATTAGGAGAAAAATACCTTTCTTGTTTCTTGTCCTCCCACAGATATCCACAGCTTCCCCTAGCTCTGGTGTGATTGAGGCACTCATCCAGCAAGCACATTAGTTTCTTGGACTTTCTGTTATTAAACATGGGGCATGTCAACAGTGACTTGGGCCCTATCTTCAAGTAGGAGAAGTACTAAAATCACAGTAGACAACAAAGCAGATGATGGATATATTGGATAAGAACTATTTTCCATATGACTTGTCCTTATACTCTACCATAAATACTGTGCTCACCATACATTGGGGTAGGATACTGGAGCTCAGATCTAGGTCTGTAGGAACGTTTTTGAGTCTTTCCAAGGCTGTGGACAAGTTGCCAAGAAGTACTGTGGAGCTAGTGTGCAGGATTTGTGCTGTGTTGGACTGATGCCTAAACCCTTCCTGCTCCCTAGAGGGACTTCTATCTACTGATGTACCATCTCCTGTGGTAGGAATTCCTACAAAATATCCCTGAAACACAATGTATTTTGGAAGTTCACAGTCTCTGGAGCAATGGGAATGATCATTCAGTAAATTGAAATGTCTCTTGTACGATACTCATCTACTATCTTGTGTCTGAAGTGTTTGATATATAGCTCGTGTATTCAACATTTTATTAAATATTAACCATTCCTAACACGAATGTCTGCCATTGGTAGATAGCTTTTCTTAAGAAATTATTCCCCACTTTAAATTCCAACAGAAATGGAAAGATTTGGAGCTAAGAGAGACATTTCCTTTTATGAAAATGCTGTTACTAGCAATCCTTAAAGGTGGGATCAAGGGATTTAATAAATGTAATTTAGTTTTTATTACTGCTCAGAACTGGAGCTACTTCGGAGTGAAATGGGTATGTGCTGTTGGAAAGTGCTACTGTAAATCTGTCCCCATCTGATGAATCTGCCCCAGAGAGGTAATTTAGAACAATGTTTTGAAATAGGAAGGGTAAATCTGGACAGTGGTTTGCAGGAGCGCTGTGTGTCTGTGCACTTTTCCTCTTTAACTCAGTCAGTCACAGCCTTCCTCTTATTCTTAAGGTCTAGGTGAATTTTTGGGAGCCATTCTCTGTGACACCTTTCTAAAAAAAATTGATTAATTAACACAATTATTAAGTGTTCCTGCTACACTGCACATTCTCAGTAATGGGTCTTTGTTGTGCAGAGGAAAGATAGGCCCTGTTCCAAGGCATTCCTTCAAAGTACTGTTTGTAAATTTAAACTGCATTAGTTGAAGGCTGCAGTTCTCGTACAGACAAGAATGACGTTCTCCTTGTTCATTTCCTACTAAAAGACAACTTTTGCTACTGATAAAATATCAGATCATCTGCAAAACCACAGATACTAAATGATCCATCTCATCTGCAACTTTCTGAGGAAAGAATATTTTTTTCATGGAATCCAACACTTGCTCTTGCCGTGTAATAGACAGTAGTAACCAGTGCAGACATTGGTAAGAATATCCATCAAATCATAGAATCATAGAATGGTTTGAGTTGAAAGGGACGTTATAGATCATGTAGTTTCAACTGTGAGTCTTTCCACTTCAAAATATAGGAATGAACTGGAGGGGATTATGTGACACTGGTGCCTTTTGTCCCTTTCTGCACAGCATCTTGATCATGTCCTGCTGCTTTCTGCATTTTTCCTCCAAAGAATCAAACATCTGCCTGCTAACAGATTGTTAAAAGACACCAGATTTTTGACACTGATATGATGATTTTTTTGAGTAAAAACCTATCAAGACCATTGCTTATTTATAAAGTTCATGCTGGGTGCCAAGAGTTAAGTCTTTGAATGTTATATTCACTGAAAGAATAAACACATACGAAGGCTCAAGATGTAGAGAAGTTGTGGAGACTCCACATAGTTTTATAATTGTTCAGATTCCCTTTAATGATTTGTGGTCACTCTTTTTGGAAAGATATTCTACTTTGACTAAGGGGCTCAAGCAGTGGAGAATTTTCATTTGTCCCATCATGCTAATCTCCAGTAGTTAATTGTCCTCTGTTAAAATAAGTATCTTGAATCACAGAATCATAGAATGACTAAAGTCAGAAAGAACTCTAAGGTCATCTAGTCCAGCCATCAACCCATCACCACCATGCCCACTGACCCATGTCCCTCAGTACCACATCTCCACATTTCACACCTCAAGGGATGGTGACTCCACCACCTCCCTGGGCAGCCTGTGCCAATACCTCACCACTCTTTCTGAGAAGAAATTTTTCTGGATATCCAACCTGAAGCTTGCTTCTGGTTCAAACTCTGTAGACTTCCAGATACAAACTCATATCTAGATCTTTGTATGATTAAGAAATGTCCCCCAGCAGAAATTTTCTGGCAGGACAAGAGGTTGAAGATCGTCATAAAGTCTCTTTTTCCAAATGAAAAATGAAATAAAGTCTTTTCACTTGTCTTGCCTCAAGTCTTGTCAATATGTTTTATCTCTCCCACTAACAGCAGAAGGGATTGCAGGGGGTTGTAGTATCTCAGCTACAAACTGGAAGTTATCTGGTCAACCAAGGAAAATGAAGCAGGCAATGCCAATTTCACTGTGATGAGAACGTGGTCTTTGGGCTTAGAGTTACAACTGTGTAGACATGAGCTTTAATGAGACGAGTTTCTCCTTTTGCAGAAGGTTTGGAAAATGAACAAGTTCCTAGTTTGAGAAATTTATTTTTACAAGCACAGAATCTCACACAATGCACCGCATATTTATGACACTTTGTTATTGCATAATGCATAAAAATGGGATGTACATAAAAAGATGTTTAACACTGTGCCTTAGAAAACAGTAATCCATCCCTTTTTCTAAGGAGAACTAGAGAGAGAACTTTCTGCCACACAAAGCAACTAATAAGCAGGGAAATTCTTCCTGCCCTAAAAGCTGCTGCAATTCTACAGTTGAGCTCATAGGTTGTCAGAAATAATATTCAGCAGTTTTACCGTCTTTGCACCTCATCCCTAATACATTCATTGCTTCATTGCCTCTCGGATAACGATGTGCTCTGACTGCTCTTGTAGGCAGTACCTTGCACAAGGAGGGATGGCTGGCACCACCTCAGAGCTGAGCCCCTGGCTGTGTGGCAACAAGATCATGAAAGCTGAACCCAATGGATGGTTTCCTTCAGCCAGCTCAGAATCAGGCAGGAATGTAATTGAACAAGAGTAATAATGTATTTATTGATCCCATCAAGCTCTCCAATTTCCTTGAAGGCAAGGAAAGTAATGAGCCTAGAGGAGCATTTATGTACCTGTATTATTGAAATAATGGAACTCCCAGCTCTGAAATGTTTGATTCTTGCTACCTGATATCTGCTCCTCACTTTGGTTTGGAATAGCGGCAGCAGAGAACTGCTGGGCTGCGTGGTTGGAGGCTGTATGCCTATAGAACAAATGATTCCCACTTACAGCCCCTTTATGCAAGGATGTGAGAATCTTGAGGGTTTGATGGAGAACAGGAAGTGAACATTACAAATGAAGGCAGGAAGATCACAAGGTCATGGACAGTTGAAATCATACAAAAAAGCAGTGGCTCTACTGTCCAGGCTGGAAAAGCCATGTCCAAAGTGCTGCAGCTGATTTGAAGTGATTGCACTTTGAAATGAAAACTCTTTTCAGACATGCCATTTGTTTCCTGGCTGCTCCTAGTTATAGTTTGTTAATATAGCTGCCACCATGCGTCATAAAACTTGGCTCTCATTTAGCACTTTTGGTCTAAAAATTCTAGAATATTTGATGAACAGCAGAGAAACACATCTGTTCTCCTTCCCTTGCAGACATAGTTACAGAAGGAGCACCTTTGCTTCTCAGTCATGTGTTTGTGACTTGTTAAATCATTTCTTCTAGACTTGATTTCACGTCACAGATGGTAACAATAAGTGGAAGATTCTCTAAAGACTTAAGAAGTTATAAGATGAAGTAGAAATTGCACTGGCTTACTGCGTTTTGGCTTTTAAAAAGCCTCCTGAAAAACAATGTCACCTACCATGTCACTATGCTCTGTGTCTGTAATCCTTGTCACCTTAGCTGTAAAGTTCACTATGTTAGAGATCATCTCTGGGTTTCTCCAGTACCTACCCTCTTCTGTGTACCTGGCACAATGACTTTCCCTTGATATAGGTAATTTCCTACACTCTGCTTCTGTGCAACATGATACCATTTGAACGTAGTCCACACGAAGTCAAAGGGATAGACAATCTTTTGAGACCACAGGGATTTCTTCTGCACGAGCCTCAAAATACTGCAAATAAGAGAGATATTCTTCACTATTCACAAAATCGCAGGGGTTGGAAGGGACCCCGAGAGGTTACTGAGTCCAACCCCCCTGCTAAAGCAGGTTCCCTACAATAGATCCCACAGGTAGGCATCCAGATGGGTATTGAATATCTACGAAGAAGGAGACCCCGCAACCTCTCTGTTCTAGTGCTCTGTCACCCTTACCATAAAGAAGTTCTTCAGCATGTTAGTATGGAACTTCCTATGTACACATTTTAGGCCATTTCTCCTTGTCTTATCGCTACACACCACCGAGAAGAGCCCGGCCTCATCCATTTGCCTCCCACCTCCCTTTAGATATTTACAAAGATTTATCAGATTCCCTCTCAGTCTTTTTTTCCTCAGGCTGAACAGATAGAAGTTACTCAGCCTGTCCTGATAAGGGAGATGCTCCAGGCCCTTTGTCATCTTTGTGGCCCTCCACTGGACTCCTGAGAAATCCCTGTCTTTTTTGAACTGGGGATCCCAGAACTGGACACAGTAGTCTAAATGTGGCCTCACCAGGGCAGAGTAGAGGGTGAGGATCATAGAATCATAGAATCCTTTGACGTGGAAGGGACCTTTAAAGGTCATCTCATCCAACTTCCCTGCAATGAACAGGGACATTCACAGCTAGCTCAGGTTGCCCAGGGCCTGATCCAGCCCCACCTTGAAAGCCTCCAGGGATGGGGGATCAACCACATCTCTGGGCAACCTGTTCTAGTGCATCACCACCCTCACTGTAAAATACTTTTTCCTTATATCCAAACTAAATCTACCCTCTTTGAGCTTGAAGCCATTCCCCTTGTTCTATCACCACAGATCCTGCTAAAGAATCTGTCCCCTTCTTTCCTGTAGCTCCCCTTTAGATACTGAAAGGCTGCTATCTGGTCACCACAAGAGCCTTCTCTTCTCCAGGCTGAACAGTCACAGCTCTTTCAGCTTGTCCTCATAGGAGAGGTGTTCAATTCACTGGATCAATTATGTGGCCCTCCTGTGGATGCGCTCCAACAGGTCCATGTCTCTCCTGTACTGAGGACTCCACATCCGGTTGCAGTACTCTAGGTGAGGTCTCACCAGTGCAGAGTAGAGCGGCAGGATCATCTCCCTCAACCTAGTGGCCGTGCTTCTTTTGATGCAGCCCAGGAAACAGTTGCCTTTCTGGACTGAGGGCACGTTGCTAGCTTATGTCCTGCTTCCCATCCACCAGTACTCACATGTATTTTTCAGTAGGGCTGTGCTCAATCCTTTCATCCCCCAGCTTGTATTGGTAGTGAGGGCTTCCTCAACCCGGGTGCGAGATCTTGCATTTGGATTTGTTGAACCTCATGAGGTTCACCTGGGCCCACCGCTCAAGCCTGTCTAGGTCCCTCTGGGTGGCATCCTGTCCCTCTGGTGCGTCAATTGCACTCCACAGCTTGGTGTCATCAACAAACTTGCTGAGGGTGCACTCAACCCCTCTGTCAATGTCATTGATTAAGATATTAAAGAGTGTTGGTCCCAGCACTGAGTCCTGTGGGACACCGCTTGTCACTGGTCTCCATCCAGACACTGAGCCATTGACCACCACTCTCTGGACTCGATCCTGCAGCAAGTTCTTTGTCCATTGAACAGTCCACCCATCAAATATGTATCTTTCCAATTTGGAGAAAAGGTTGTTGTGGGGTACCATGTCAAAAACCTTACTGAAGTCCAGATAGATGACATCAGTGGCTCTTCCCTTGTTCATCGATGCACTGACACCACCATAAAAGGCCACTAGGTTGGTCAAGCATGATTTGCCCTTGGTGAAGCCATGCTGGTTCTCCTGTATCACCTCTCTGTCTTCCACGTGCCTTTTCTTAGCTTCCAGGAGGATCTGCTCCATGATCTTTCCCAGTACAGAGGTAAAATCACCTCCCTTGACCTGCTGGCCACACTCTTTTTAATGCACCCCAGGATATCATTGGCCTTTTTGGCCTCAAGGGCACACTGCTGGCTCATGGCCAGCCTGTTTTCCAGGAGGACTCCCAAGTCCTCCTCTGCACAGCTCATCTCCAGCACATCATTCCCTAATTGTACTGATTAGTACAGATTAGATTAGTGGACACACTAAATTTGTGTGCATTGATTTTGACTAGGTGCTCTCTAACCAGCTCCTTCTCGACCAATGGGAAGCCTTCCTTTTCCCAGATTCTCTCTTACCTCTAGGATCTTGAATTCCTGAGGACTAATCTTAGCATTAAAGACTGAAGCAAAGAAGGCATCCAGAATCCCCGTCTTTTCAGAATCTCCTGTTACCAGGGCACCTACCTCATTTAGTAGGGGACCCATATTTTCTCTAGCCTTCCTTTTACTGTTGGCATACTTAAAAAAACTTTCTTGTTATCCTTTACCTCCTTTGCAAGGTTTAATTCCAAGAGGGCCTTAGCCTTCCTCGTTGCATCCCTACAGGCCCTGACAACATTCCTATCTTCTTCCCAGGTGGACAGGCCTTTTTTCCACATTTCCTGGACCTTCTTCTTTCCTTCTAGTTTATCCATGAGTTCCTTGTTCATCCATGCAGACCTGTTGCCACCTTTCCCCAATTTCTTACTCTTAGGGATGTACAGTTCTTGAACTCAGAAAAAGTGATATTCAAGGGCCAACTATGGACTCTAGACCATGGGATACCTCCAGGTAGGTCTTAGAAGAGGTTAAAGTTTGCTCTCCTGAGGTCAAGGGTAGCAATCCTACTTATTGCTTTGTGTCTTCCACACTAGATCTTGAACTCTACCATCTCATGATCACTGCATCCCAAGCTGCCCCCAGCCATCACATCCCTGACCAGTCCTTTCTTATTATTAAAAACAAGGTCAAGTAGCACACCTCTCCTCACTGACTGCTCCACCACCTGCATCAGAAAGTTACCACCAGTGCATTGCAGGAACGAACTGCTTGGACATTGTGTGTCTGGCTGTGTTGCTTATTCAACAAATATCAGAGTGGTTGATGTCCCCCATAAGAAACAGTGCTGAGGATGAATGTCCATTTCTTATTTGATCCTGTGAATCTTTAACATGGACAGGGATGACACACATCTATTGCAAAGTGGTCTCTTAGCTACTGATGTGAAATTGCTGGGTTGATCATTGGCCGTTGTCCACTCAGTGAGGTTCTGAGCCATGCAATTCCATCTCTTCTAGTGTTATAAATGGTGAAATTATTAAATCCTGCACTTTCGGAATGGGAAACTAAGAATTACAGACCAGTATATATTCTAAGCCATGATCTGCACTTCCTTTTCCTTTATAAGACTAACTAAACTTCTTGAGGTTGTAGCATTTTGAAGTGGTAGTGCTTCCTTAGTTAAAAATAAAGACTCTTCAAGTAACTGAAAAAAGACATGTAGTTTTCCCAACAGTGATTAGTTTTTGAGTTTTTTTTCTCTTCTTGCCTGATATTGACATTTCAATTTATGCTAATTCATATCACTTGAAAAGCCCAAGTAAACCACTCGGGCGGAACTGAAGAGAGGATGGGTGTAAGGAAATTAAAATTATAAAGTTGATGTCTGTGCTATGATAGCACTTGAGACACAAAGCATTTGCAATCACTGTAGCATGCATCTAGTCTGTATGATACTTAATTAGTTTTTCAACAAGTGGTATGAATTCCTTTGAAAATTTGTGGACCTTTGTTTATTGCCAACCAGCCTCCTCATGTCCACACAATAAATAATCATAGAGATGGGGCCATCTGGAAACCTGAAAGCAGGATATTTTTCAAGTCTTGATAAAGAAGAATTTAAAAACAAAAAAGAAAAAAAGAAAGAAAGGAAAAAAGAAAAAAGGTATAAAAATTTTCGCTTTCTCTCCCAGTTATTCTGCATAGAACAGTAGAAAGTGTCTTCCTATAGCTGGTTTTCTCTGTTAACTTTTATTTTTTATGGTACAAATAAAAAGTTTGCATGAAGAAGCAAGAAAGCTGAAAGAGATGATTTGAAGATTGTTGCCCATGAGGCTGTAGTAAATGTTCTGAAATTAGATCTGAATAAGAAGTGACCATAGACAATCAATTTGAAAGCAATCACAGCCCCTGGAATTAAAATCCTTGAGAAGAATTATTTCAAGATACTGATAATGAGATACAAAGAACAGAGATACAGCACAAGTCAAGTCCAGGCTGGCTCATCCCAAATTTGTTCCAGAATATATTAACGTATTGATAAAATTTCATTCCTATCAATGCTAGTTTAAACACTGAAACAGGATGCCCAGATAGGCTGTAGAGTTTCCTTGGAGATACAAAAAAAAAGATAGGACTAGGCCCTGAGCAATCTGTTCTAATGTCAAAGCCCTTTTTTTTGAGCAGGAAGTTGGACTAGAGGATTTATTGAGGTTATTCTTACTTGAATTTTGTTATAATTCTGGCATCTGTGTGCACACTTCTTGAAGCAGAATGCACTGCAGACGGCTTGTTTTAATTAAGATGAATAGCAAGATTGTCACCTCAATAGGAAACAGGTAAACAAGAGATGGAGAGGAAAGCTAAATTTGTTCAAATAGGTGGGAGCACCCAGGTCTGAGGACAGCGGTCTACAAGGATGTGAATGATACAGAAAGAAAGACCATTTGTCAAGCTGAATGACATAAAAGCCCATGGTAAATCAAGTGAATAAAGGGACCGAGGGAAAGATCTCAGTGTTTGCATTTCAAAACTAATTTTCTTTCATTTCTTTGCATAGTCTTTTTATTAACATTCTGTATTTCTTGCCATGGGACAGTGAGGATGCCAGGAGCTTAGGTGAACCCAGACAACAGAGAATGAATTAAAAAGGGGATAAAAAAATCCGTCAAAAACCATTACAGGTAAAGATTGTAGCTCTGTCAGAGGAAGCCCTAATACTGGAAAATCATTATTATATGCTGGCCTAGAGCTCAATAACTGTTCTCAAATTATACTGGGTCTTGTTCAACTCTTTCTTCCCCCATAGTGTCTAATAGATGGTTTGAATGGTATATGGATCTAGAGCTGATCTGTTATGAAAGACATTTTGAGTTTCAGACCATTTTCTGGCAGTCACATTGCAGCCAAAACTCTAAAAATATTCCACAGAAAAGTCCAGAGATGAGAGGTGATGACAATGCTCTGGTTGCAGCACAAGCAGTGGATTTACAGCAAGAATCTCTGGCCAAGGAGCAATATCCAGGATGAGCCAGGGAGTCTGATTACATGAATATAGTTGCTCCCTTTAAACATCTCTGTGTGATGAATGGGGTGCCCCAAAGCCTTTGAGGAATTATAGAATCATTTAAATTGGAAAAGACCACTAAGTAATCTAGTCCAACTATCAACCCATCACCACCATGCCCACTAAACCAGGAGATGGATGTAGGGCTGTTGCAGAAGGAACCTGGACTGAAGCTGGAGCTGGATTGAAATCCTCTCACTGTCCAAATGAGCTGTATAGCTACTGAGTCAGAGAAATCACTGTGTTGCCTTTCAACAATATTTCTGCACAAAACCTAACCCCTCTACATGGCTATTAATCTTACATGCCAGATCTGTGCCTTTAGCAGACACAACACAGACACAGTGGTTGCCCGGAGGTCAAAGCCTGCTGCTGTGCAAATGAAATATTTGCATAACCTTTTCTTCCAAGAATTTATGTGATGCTCAAACACATTCATTCAGGCTGCTTCCTCAGTGCTCTGCTGAAGCTGCCAGACAAGAGTGAAACAATGCAGTATATTTTTGGTAAAGAATATGATTATCAGTCCTAAATAAGCACATGGTAGGGCTATAATAAGGAATATATGGCATGGTTGCTCCAGGGGGAAAGGAACTAGATGTAGCCATCTCTCTTCAGGCCTGTGCTGCTGTGATAGAGCATGGACACATCTCACATTGGTCCTCTAGTTCAATTGGTTGGTCTTTCTGGACACCCTGGGCAGCAATGATGTGTGTCGCATGTGTAGGGACTTTCTCTTTGCTGGTGGCTGCACTTGAATGGGAATGTTTGGTGCAGAGAGATAGTGGGTACTTCCCCAAACTTGGTGTGTCTTGGAAAACAAATGATCTCCTGCAAGACAACTGTTGTTCCTGATCACCAAACCAAAGTGCAAACCATGAAGTTGCTCTATAATTAAACCCAGGACTATAAAGCCTTAGCTTTGGGCTCAGTCCTTGCAGCTCCTGCCTTTGTCCTGAAAATTTATATGAAATGAGCATTGCTGGACTTAGTTTTAGCCTATGAGGAGTGTTAGTTGTTGAGTTTGATGACCGTGATGCCAGGCCCCACCAGCAGGTAATGTGGCCCAAGATAAGTCTCAGCCCACTATGACTACAGCACAGTGGGGTAGCATTTTTATATGGTCCATAGCAAATGTGGTTATATGATATCACTAAAAAAGAACCATATGTGCTTGGGTAAGCAAGGGAGCTCTGAATTTAGGGATGTGTGAGGTGTATTTTCAAGAGTATATCTGAATAGATTAATATTCACCGTGAACAACAATCCTTCCTATCCCTGGATGTCATGGGACAAGGAACTGAGTGTGGTTGTCATTTTGCTCTGTGCCTTTTCTTTTGCACAAATGGGAAATCAGCTTGTTGGCTCCTGAGATTTTTAATTGTCTGCCAAGTCTTTAGTGATGGTTATTTCCATTTTGGACTGCCTCTTGGACATGAATGTTCACAGTACTGATGCACTGAAGGTCTGGATCATGGGCTCAGTGTCTGGCCAACACAGCTAGCATTGCCAAAGCTTTTACTGGAGGCTCTGATGAGGTATGCTGGCTATTTGGTGAAAGAATCACAAGAGCTGGATCTTGGCTTTTCTTGTTCTCTGGTAGCATGTAGTTTTGCTGAAGCTATCCAAAGAATTTTGCTCTGACTTGCCCTTACTGTATTTATCTTTTGTTTAGCATTTCCAGGATTCCCACCTGAAGGCAGGAGTGGATCCATCTGGAATGGATCTCTCATTCAAATCTGACCTCTCTTTGGCCTTTGCACAGAGCGACTACCAGTGGACACAAGAGCGAGTTTATTTTTTCATTCTCATGAAAAAAGAACAGACAAAACCCCACTCTTTTCATTGTATTTATAGTCTTTTATACCCTCAGAAAGAAAATATTGTTCCTTAATGATTACATCTGACGAAACACATGCTGGTTGGTTTGTATTTATTTATTTTTTCTTATTTCGGGAATTTTTCCAAGCTGTGAAATCATCTCTGTCATTCTGCTGTTTGCACTTGAGAATCAATAGTTATCCTGTCATGAATGTATCAAAAGCATTCTTAAGTGGGAGATAATCTTATCCCTGCCTGATATTACATGTAATGAGTACATCTCCCAAATATATTTTCTATCGAGAATTTGCTCTGAAATGTGCCCTTTATAGAAATGAATTTATTAGAATAAAAAGCTTGAGAAGAGCACAAACAATGCCAGCACAGCCAAGAAAAAGGTACACTTTCAAGCGTCTGCATTTACAAAAACTCTGTGTTTAGTATTGCTTGGAAAACCTCCAGAAACAGTAATCAGTTGTTACTGGATGGTCTCAGAGGATTGGGTCTATGTAGATAATGTGACAGGAAGGTCAAATTCAAGGTTTCTCAATCAGGTGCTGAGTAAAGCAAGCTGCCATGAGAGAAGGCAGCTAAAACTGGAAGACAGTGCTGGTTCCATGTTGAATCAACATGGAAAGTAGCCTTTTGTAAGCAGGCCATGTGTTGGCCGTGAATTCCTGTTTCATCAGCTTTCAAAACTGTTAAGCCTGGAATGGAATTATGGTCACTCTGAAAAGACCTCCATTCGCTTAGTTGTGAGAGCTTGAGCTGTTTGGGAAGCATTTTCTCCTCTGAAGTTTCCACATCACAACCTATAGACCTAGAATCATAGAATCATAGAATTGTTTGAGTTGGAAGGGATCCTTAAAAGTCACTTAGTCCAACTCCCCTGCAATGAACAGGGACATCTACAGCTTGATCAGGTTGCTCAGAGCCCTGTCCAGCCTGACCTTGAATGTTTCCAAGGATGGGGCTTCCACCAGCTCTCTGTGCAACTTGTTCCTGTGCTTCACTGCCATTGCTGTAAAAAACATTTCCTTATATCCAGACCTCTTGAAGACTGAAAGTTCACCTTTACAGTATGATCAAAGGGTAAGAGTGTCTCTGCACATGCATGCTTTCTGATAAATCTGCAAAACAGAAATTGAATTTTAGGACGAGAGGAGAAAACAATCAGCGTTGATAGACACATTGCCACAGCATAAACTTTCTCATTTGCATAGCCTTCATTGAAAAGGACACTACCAAAAGTGTCTTCTTGACTGGTGAATGCCTGCTGCTTGTTACACGAAGAGCAAAATTCAGTCATAGAGCATGGCAAGCTTCAGGGGAGTCATGAGCATCAAGGTGAATGCTGCCTGGGAAATTACTGTATTTCAGATCACATAGTGTTCTTCAGCTTTGACATAGAAAGAAGCTGGGGAGAGGCCGTACTGGGTTCCTTCCTGCAAGAAAACCAAGAAAAGCCAGAGGATAAAACAGCAAAAGAGAAAAGCCAAAGTTCCATCTAAGAAAGTAGGATTTTACTCAGCTTGTAGGGTTGCCAGTGTTTGATGAGCCAGTGAGACTCATCCAAATGGATCTTGTAGCTTTTTACTTTGGAGCATTTGATGATTTTCCCCTTTGAAGCTTCTGCATCACTTCCCATCTGTTTGCTTACTCATGGAGGGGAAAATGTATTCATTATTTACTTCTTTTTCAAAAATTGTGTTTGTGGACCTTGAAGCTTCTCTTTACATCCTGCAGATTGCCAGCCCTCTTTTAATAATATACATTTTTTCTTCACCGTCTTTTACTAATATACATTTTGCTTCTCTTCAGGAAACTTGATCAAAAGCTGAACACTGGTCAGAAATGTATATCATGTTGCATGTCTAATTTATTAAATGAACATGGCCATTTACAAAACTAGAATTCCTACTAATGCCCTTCTCAGTCACACAGAAACTTGTGTGAGTCATCCCACTGAACTGTAGCTCGTGCAGCTCCTCTGCATAGTCTTAGGCAGATGCATATGCGTGAGTGCATGCAAGGAGTCCAGCAAAACACAAAGCTGGCTGAGGAAGGAAGCGTCAGTGAGGTTGTTTTCTGTTAACTACTCCTGCTCCATTGGAAGTCACTTGACTGTATACACACTTTTTGCTCAGATCTATTCTATGAGATGGTGATCAACTTCACTTACTTTCTGTATGTAATGTAACACAGATGCTTAAAGGATAATAGGCTGTCCTTAAAGTCAGCCTATGTTGTTTTCATCCCTTCTTGGTCCTTGTCTTCTGTTTTGATTCTGTAAAATTTCAGCAGTAGTGCAAAGATCATCCTCATGCAAAAGAGAAGGCCAGAGTAGGGCAGTCTTGGTGGATTCAGAGGAAGGTTCTGCCTTGATAGAGAAAACAAGAGTTAAAGTTCTTGTCAGCAAAGTCAGCATTCCCATTTCCTTGTTATGCTTCAAGTAGTACCTTCAAATATAGCAGTCCTCCAACAAAGGCTGGAGTCCAAGACTGTCCTTGTAAGAACTTTCCCAAGCAGGATTTTTGTTGTTTACATGATGGAATTCCATATCCTAAAGCTCTAATTAATTCCTATAAGCAACTGTTCTTAATGAAGAAGTCATAGGTTGCAAGTCTCAGAGCTTTCAGCATGAAGAACTGCAGTAATTTAATGCCAGGCACTGGAGTACAGCAGAGGCAGTACTAAAATCTATGTCCTTTCCTGGGCTCAAAGCCACATAATAGCTACAATCTGAACCTGGCTGGAGCTACTTTTGGAAATTGAAATTTCAGTGAGAACATATGCAGAAGGCCAAAAAAGTAAGACTTTGCTTTTCACTGGAAAACAGTGATACCTTGCCTTAACAACTAGCCAAATCCAAACCCTACAATTTGTGAACGGCCTGAATTGCTTTTATTCTGCTTGCTTACACAGCATTAAGTGCATGGATTGCAAAGTGGATATCTCTTGGGAGAAGCTGTTGATCAGAGCATAGGCTGTTGCTTTTGAACTTACAATGGAAGAAACACTGGGATACTGAAGCTGAGATGAAGACATCAAAAGGCCATGGGACACAACAGCCTGAAGGTCAAGGCAGGAACCCCATGTGTCCAGAAAGGGTCAGCAAAAAGAGTGGAATTTGCTGAGAACAGGAGCTGGGAGTGGGACAGAGCAGCCGAAAAGGAGAAACAAGCCTGGGGCCACCAAAGAGCAAGCAAGCAGGGAACAAGATTGAAAGAGCAGGAGATAGGTGCAAAGGCAGTGCTTGGATCTTCTGGGGTTGCCATAAGAAATGTATACTTGCAATATTTGCTTAAGTCTGAACATCTTTCTGAAGTGATGGGGTGATGGGAAACCATAGAAATATCCAGCTAGGCTCATAGAATCATAGAACCTCCTGAGTGGGAAGGGACCCACAAGAATCATCGAATCCTACTTTTGATACTTTTGTTTCTGCACATAAAAGAGCTTTGTGACTTGCCAGTGCTCTGTTGGGTGGCTGTTCTGCTGAGGCAGCTCTTGCATTTGAACTGGAAAAGGGATAAATAATGGCTGGGCTCATGCACACATTTTATAATTGCCCCATTAACCAGTGTGGCTGCTTCACTCCCCCTCCCAACACAGTCTTGACTGGTTTCAGGATCTCTTTTGAAAGAACCATTTTTAGAAAAAAAAGCACCACAGAATCATGTCCAGCAATACTGTATGAAAGGAAATATTTGCTGCTTTAGTGATGTTTGCCATCAAAGTGAACAATTTTGTATGAGCCTGAAGGAACATCCTGCAATGCTAGGATGGTAATGCTTAAATTACCATATGCTAATGGATAGCTGGGTGGGTATGCATCTTCCTTCCACAACAAGAACTGTAGTAATACCATTTGGTCAACCCTAGTATGTATATTGCCTGGACACATGTCTGTTTGAGGAAGATGGAGAGGAAAGCCTGGGGAAGTAAAGCCTAAATAGTGTGAACTGTCAAATTAGATGCCCTATGCCAACCTGCACATGTTGCCCTTGTTCCCTGTTATCCAGGATACCTTAAGCCAACAACTTCTGAGACAAGGTAGTTGAAGTTATTTGAAGTTATTTTGTAGCATAGACCTGTTTTAGACTGGGCACATGCTGTTTTCTAAGAGAAAACATCTCCTTTAGATAGATTTCTCTATTTGATAGGGGTTCAAGAGGTTTCCTAGGCACTCATTACAACAGAAATAGCATTTAGAAAGCAAAGAAGTTCTAAAAGCATTTTGTTGAGGATATGTCAGCAATGGCAATGAAAAAAAAAAAAAGCGTGTTAGAAAAAAAAACTCACAGACTTTGAAGTAGCAGAAGATAAGACATCTTGTTGATTTTGTAACTTTATTTAACTCACTTTTCCCTTTCCAAATCACATCTCCTTACTTTGGTGCCTTTCTGACATCTTCTAGATATGGCTTTGGGAATCCAAGTTTATTGGTGGGGAGTTTGAGGGACTTAGACATTACTGAGAATAATCTGGATCTGGTGTGATAGCCCCTGGAATATTTGAGTGATTTAAGGATGCTGGAAGGTGGACACGAGGTCAGTATAGGAAAGAGGGATCTGAGGGACAGGTGTGACGGATGGTGGAATGTACTGAAAGCCCAGAGGCAGTGTGTTGGCGTGAGGACCCAAGTGTTTGCATGTACATTGAATGTGGAATGGGTGTTGCTTACATGAGGGATATAACAGGACACGAGATAACAGAAGGATATAAGAGTGTACATTTTACTGTGTAGCCTAGAGATGGATGAAAAAATGAAGACATGGAAGGATAGATGGATGGATGGCTCCAGCCCAGTGACCACTCAGCTCCCACCTGCATTCACCTGCACGCTCAAACCATCAGTGAGATGAACAGATAACAGGTCTCTCCAGGAGCTATGATTTCATAAAGATTTAAATTCCCAGTGAGAGAATGTGGCAACACTGCTGCTGGTCTTTATGAAAGGGTCTGGTTGCTTCATTTTAGTTCCTGCTGGGCATTGATCTGATGAAGACCAGCCAACACTATTATCAGTATGCACAAGATTCTTTGGTTAAATAATAAACGCATATGCAGTCTGTGTGCCCTCCTCTCCTTCTCCTTTTTTTCTTGTTTCCATTATTGTTTTATTTCAACCACATCCCTCTCCAGCTGCACATTAGCATTCTTCCCACTGACGAATCCTCCTCCTTCATTTCCTGCCCACACTGCTCTCTTTCCTAGCTCTTCCATGGAGCTGCTTAAAATCTCAGTCAAGCAGGAGTGCAGACACTAATGTGGAGTTGTTACTCACTTTTACAGTGTAGGAGATAGCAGCTCAGTGGCAGTAAGAAGGGCAAATTTTTCCTTGCCTTCTCTCCTTCCTGTGTAGCAGAGCTGCCATGGCCATTTCCAAGGTGATATTGCCTCATTTTCCTTTGCCTGACAGCAGAAGTTGAGGCCAAAGTGCATTGACTTGTGAAATCAATAGCTCTGAATATGAAGTGTCAGAGATAACCCTGTACCAGCCTATACAATATAATAGAATTTCCCACCCATGTATCATGGTACCATTAGCCCAGGGAAGTGGTGAAGTCACCATCCTTGGAGGGTTTCAAGAAAAAGGTAGATGTGGCTCTGAGGGACATGGTTTAATGGACATGGTGGTGATGGGTTGATGGTTGGGCTGGATGATCTTAGTGGTCTTTCTAACCTTAATGATTCTATGATTCATTCACTTTCCTTATGGTTCTGGACCTCTTACTGCTACCCACACTTCTACCTGGTCCAACACTGCCTATAGATTGATTTAAAGACCTCCAAAGAGCTCACTAGGAAAAGAATGGCGTAAGGCCAACACATTCTCTGCAAGTGATGAGCGGATCCCATGTGGCTGAGGTGATTGTGATGGAGCAGAAGAATTGGTGCAGACCCTCCTCTTCACAGCCTTCCCCAGCAGGTGTGGCTGTAAGACTGTGTTGAGAGCTTCAACAAATCTTGAATGTGGTTTGAACTGAGGAACTGGAAGATGTCTAAAGCAAAAAGAAAATAATTTGTTTTGCTCCTTTTGTTTGTAGCACATTTTCCTTCTAAATTATCTGGCAGGATAGTTCAGTTGCTGAGAAAGAAGAAGAAAAAGAGGCCTGGAAATCCATTTCAGTGTGTCTCATATAGAGCTCAGTTACAGCTAATGATGCTTTCATGTGAGGCAGAAAGGAATTTTCTCTATGAACGAATCCCTGCACTGGCACTTGCATGAAATGAGCTAAAGGAAAGTGTAAGGAATGTGTCTCTGGGTTTACAAAGTCGGTGTGCCCTTCACACATCAATTCTGACCTCTTGTGGGAGGCAGTCAGATAAATCTCCACGCAATGAGAGAAGAGGTGCTGTTTGCCAGGGACCATCATACTCATCCAATGCTTTCACAGTGTTGACTTTTATAGGAGAACATGGACTCGCAAAGCCTCCCTGTAGGAAACTGGACTGGACTGAGTTGTCCTACAGCTGCTGAAGTCTCCTATTGGGTGTAACTCTCCAAGAAGAAATAGATGACTTTTTGAGCTGGTTTAGGTCACTGGAAATTCTGTTGTCTTGCTGTGCATATGCTAGGATTTGTGTGACTCTGTGTGGACTTCTAAAATTTTGACATCTATGTAAAAGCATATAAATGATCTTTTTTTAAGCCAATGGGAACTAGTTTATAGACAAAGTAGAAGCATGTTAGTTTCAACCTAAAGTAGCACTTGTCCAGGTTGCCCAGAGATGTGGGGCATGCCCTGTACCTGGAGACATTCAAGGTCAGGCTGGACAGGGATCTGAGCAAGGTGTTCCTGTTCATTGCAGGGGAGCTGGACTAGATGAGCTTTAAGGGTCCCTTCCAACCCAAACAATGCCATGATTCTATGATTCTATTCTATGAGATGCATGAGTCTTGCCCAGAGAGAACGCTGTAGATGCAGATATCCATACTGCAGAACTGACATTTAATGCTTTACAACAACTAACACAACACCAAATCTCTGCAGCCAGCTAACACATGGCCTTTGATCATAGGCTCCTCAGAGATGAATAAGACTGTCCCACTGATTCATTAACCACCATGGCAACTCTGACCATGGCAGTGGGGTTGGAATTAGACGATCTTTGAGGTCCCTTCCAACCATTCTATGATTCTATGATACTACAGTACTGAAGCTGCCTTGCTGCTCCATGGAAGAGTTAACACAGTTGTCACCATTCTTTTCAGAAGTGTATATTTGAAGGTTCTTCTTGGGGAGGTTTTCCTGGGTTAACTCCTCCAGTCATTGACATCTTGGATAAGCGGTTTGACTATGCTATTTTTTCTGTGAGCTTACTTCAGATAAGAAGCACCAAGGCTTGATTTACCTGAGGCAATGGCTTATGTAAAGCATAAGGTTGACAGTTATTGCTGAAGAAGCAGCAGATGGGAGGACACTTCTGCCACCTGCCCTTCCTTCCTGCTCCGAGGACAGCTGTCCCCTGTGACAGTCACGGCTCTCTAGCAGTGCCGAGTTTCTTGCCTCTTCTAAATGGATTCTATTTACTCTTCTCTTCACTTCATACCAGTGGTTAGCTGGAAAATGTCCAATTTTGTGAGTAACAGCTGTTACTTTAAAAGTGACAGGCTCCATTCATCTAAAACAATCTCTGACCTGAGCAGTACAGCCAACCAAATGGACCCAGCCCACAGGAGATCTGTTGCTACAAACACGCGATATATTAAGACCCTGTGGAAGGCAGAAAGTATTTGCAGTTTGTCAGGAAAAAAACCCCACAAAAGTTTAAGAGAATAGGGTTTGAAGTAACAGTAGTACTTGGGCAGATTTTTTTTTTTTAATTTTTGTTTTTTTTCCGTTGGATACTACTCTGGTCACCAAGAGAAGCAACTGTAGTCAGTGGGTTTTGGTTATGCTCCCAACATTGCTACTTTTTCTTCTATGATTTCAAGGAAGTCACAGTGGGATGAGATCTCATTGTATCAATATTTTTTAAAAATTTCTAAAATGCTCATCCTGGAGACTCCATCAGGAAGTGGAGGTATGGCTGCCAAGTGAGGTCACCCTACACTGGTGGTACAGTTAATACAGCACTTTCTTTTGGCTTCTTACAAGTAAGAGATAAATTGTGTCAACATAAACTTGCTTCATTTTTTATCTGTGAGTGACCTATAGCTTGTGGAGCTGCCATAACCTGAACCTGTGTCTCAGGCCTTTCATCTCCTGATAGCATTACCTTCAGTTATGACAGTGTTTTCTGTTTTTGCAGTTCCTCTCCTATGGACTTCATTAAGCTTAAAAAACGGAATGAACTTAGCTTCACCTCACTATTAATTGGACAATTTCTCCCCTTTTCAGGTGTTGGAGGACTAAAAGTCTGGGTTTTTTTTTTTTTCAGTACATTTGCTTTTCTTTGCAGAGTGCCATGGACAAAAATCACAAGGACTGTTTATTTCTTTCTGCGACAAAAGTTCAGGGCAGTCTGCAAGCTTCTAGCTGAGCCCACAGAGAGCTAATAGGCACAAGAGAGTGTGCAAAACAACAGCTCCTGCATAGATTTAGTGGCTTCAAAGACCAGACAATGCCTGTGATGCATAAAGCACTGAGAATAGAGTGGGGAGAGCCCTCATTATCAGTCTGAGCCTAGCCACATGCAGGCAAGGAGACAAGAAGGAAAGGGACTGGCTGTGGTAACATATAGAGGAAATCTCTATGGCTTCCTTTTGAGATCTGATGAAGATTGGATGGGGAGATGCCTGGCATACTCTGGCCACCAACTAATTTCTTTATGAAGCACAACCTTGTGCTTACCCCTGTATTGTGATTTCCTGCCTGTAAAACAGCAGTGCTTCCAGGGCTATTAAGTCCCAATTTTTTTGTTGGTAGAAGGAGGCAGAGAGCGTAAATGGCCTGTCAGATCGACAGGACTGTTCTCCAGAGGTAAGTCCCAGAGCTGAGCTCAGAGGGTTGACCTGTGCTTGTTTTTGTTCAAATTTCACATCTCTCCAGGCTCCCCTGGCCATTCCTGCCCCCACAAATTCATCAGTTTTTACTTTACTAGAGGTATATAAGCTGACACTGACAGGTTATTTCAATTGACTTCCAGTCTCCTGGAAACCTAAGAGGCAGAGATTTTGCTCAGCCTTGCCCTTGGCTTTCCTAGTCACTTCCACCAGCCAGAACTACCTGTGTTATTGCTCTCTGCAGATAAAGGTTATGGGATTTTCCCATGCATGCTGATCCCTGATGGCTTGGTTGCCTCCTTCTGATGCCTCAGTACAGTATGAAGTAGCTAACCTCATGAAATTCTGCAAGGAGAAGTGCAAAGTCCTCCACCTGGGAAGCAACAACCCCAGTCACCAGGACACGTTCAGGCTCACCATCTGGAAGCATTCTGCAGGGAAGGACCTGGGGATCCTGGTGGGCATTAAGCTGAACAAGAGTCAGCAATGTGCCCTCATCAGTATTCTTGGCTGTTTTAGGTCAAGTATGCCAGCTGGTCTAGAGAGAGGAGCCTTCCTTTCTACTCTGCATTGGTGAGGCCCCACTTGTATTATTATTGTATCCAAAATTATTATATATATATACTGGAGAGAGTCCAGTGGAGGGCCATCAAGGCAGTGAAGAGACTGAAGCACCTCTGCTAAGAGGTCTGAGGCTGAAGGGGCCGGGACAGCTCAGCCTGGAGAAGAGAGGCTCAAGGGGATCTCACATATGTCCATAAATACCTGAAGGGAAGGTGCAGAGAAGATGCAGTCAGGCTCTTGTCAGTGATACCTGGCATGAGGCTCAGAGGTGCAGGGCACAAACCAGAATGTGGGAAATTCCCCCCAAACTTTAGAAAGTTCTATACTGCACTGAGCACTGGCACAGACTGCCCAGAGAGGTTGCGGGGTCTCCTTCTTGGCAGGTCTTTCAAAGCTGCCTGGGCACCCTGCTCTGGGTGTCTCTGTTGAGCAGAGGTTGGACCAATGGACCCAGAGGCCCCTTCTGACCTCAACCATTCTGTGTGATTCTGTAATCCATGTGCTTGTGTCTGCACACATCTGTGAGTGCACAGAGATCAGAAACCTCCGCCAAATAAATAATTCAGGGAGATTTTCATTTACGTGGAGATTAATTTAAGCAAATTATCAGCATGGACAAAAACACTCCTTTCCACTCTTTCATCCTTCACCACTCCTTCTAATCCTTATTTCCAATGTCCCTTCAGCACTGCCTTCAAATGTGTTTCACTGCTATACATTCATTTGGTCATTTTACAGCTTTCATGTACTTTTATGGAGTTTTCTTCTGCTGGCTATGGTACAGCACTATTTCCCATACTCTGCTTCTCTAGGGATCCATTTGTATTTAATCTCTCCTTCCAGATCTCTACACACTAGTCACATATAAGATGTCTTCACTGTTCTAACTATTAGCACTCAAAGGAAACTGCAGGTAATGATGGTGGTAAAAAGCCAGGACTTCTGACAGCTCTTGAAGAAATAAAAAAAAAATAAATGGAAGCAGCACTTAATCAATTGGCAGCATTTACAACAAGACTCGGAAAATGGACAGCACACCAAAAGACAGGCACTTTCAATCCCTAAATTTTTTTCTGAAAGACTGCAAAAAATGTCTGAGAATGTAGAAGTGTTTTTGGCTTGTGGATGCCTCTCAAGTCATCACAATTTCCTGATGCTACTATAATAATAAAATCCTAAAAGACTTATCAGCCCAGCTTTTTAGATCAAACTGATTGACGTGAAGACTAATTCCATGGAAACCACAAAATCTGCCCCACTATTTTTCTTCTAAGACCCTCATGCATGACTGAGTCTCATTTACTTTACCTCTGCACAATTTAGCATAATTACATCTGTCTAATTTAAGCAACAACTTCTTTTCTGGAAAAGATGGTTACGAAGACGAGATTGAATTCCATCTGGAAACTGCATGGGACTGTAAACTCCGCACTACAGAAAAATACAAGCTTCATTCTCTTGATGCTAGTCTCGATCTGGACTTAACGTCTTTTATTTCACCTTCTAAAGACAATTGATGATCCTTTTGATGTATTTCAGTCTCCAGCATTAGGGCAGGAAAAGGGGAAAGCAGCAGGTGCCTGCTTGGAGATACGGTCTGATTATTCTTCTCTCTATTCAGCTCCTCCTCAAACACAGCCACTTAATTCAAATCAATATCAGAACTCAGGAAGAAAATCAATAATATTTCTGCCAACTGCACTGATTAAGAAAAGGAGAAGGAAATGAGGGGTCAGTCTAGGTGAGCTGTTCATTTTTAGTAAACACATGATAAGATGTTTTCACTGACAGGAGTAATTGAAATGCACAATGCAACAGTCTCAGCACACAAAATGAGATGTCTGTTATTTTTCCTGTCATCTCAGAGAATAGTGAAGTTCCTGTGGCTGTTTTGATCTATGAAATAGGTACTGACAAATATTTTCACTAATTTTTATGCTTTGAGCGATACATAGATAATTATGAGAGGAGTCAAGAACAAATTCCCATCTTACTCACAAACTCCCTGTTATCCATAGGATAGCATGCAACAACTAGCAGCAGGAAGGACAGGGCAGAAGTAGATTTCTTGCACATTCTTATTCTATTCTTGCTTTTCTAGAGACTTTGGGAGAATTCTGGGAGAACTAGAGGCTTTTCCTAAAGTCCTGGTTGCCACTGGTGTTGAAGACCACATGGGCACAAATCTTACAGACATTTGTTTTGTGAAGGAAGTAGACAACTTCGAATCATAAAATAATTAAGATTGGAAAAGACCACTAGGATCATCCAGTACAACCATCAGCCCATCACCACTGTGCCCACTAGGCCATGTCCATCAGTACCACTTCTCACTTGTGATTTTTTTTTTCCCAGTTATTTCTTTTTCCCCAAGAAAAACAGCCACTGCCACAGAATTCCGCCTGTCCTCAGCTCATCAGAGATTTGTAAGAGACCAGGCTCTGAAGGCTAACCCAGAGTCTGATGACAAGTGAGCAGCACTTCCAGCTGAGATGCCCTCTCCAGACACTTCTGACATACAGCAAGTTGTCCCCTCGACACATCAGAGCTGCTTCTGTGCCTGTTTTCCATTCCAAAGCCTTGTACTGTTGTACTAAATTAGCTCTCAGCCCTAGAGATAAGCAATATACAACAGCATTTAAAACCAGTAAGAGTGGAGAAGGTGAGAGAGTGAAGGAGGAAAACTATCTACTAGGGAGAGATAAAGCCATTTTTTCTTCTCAGCTTCAGTCAAATTAATTCTTGCGCAAGTCTAATGAGGCTTCATGAACGGGTAAATCATACAAAAACATGCCCTCGTAAAAGAGTAAAGAATTTAATGATACTAACAAACTGCTGTTCAAGGTGGCTTGGTTTTTAAATAGACTACGTTAATGGTAAGCTATATATGTACCTGTATTGGCATATATGTGACATTTATAGGCCACCACTGATGAGAAAGATGAGCTTGAACATAATAATGGCTTAACCACTTGATGGATAATCACCTGAAATTCAATACAACTCTAGTTTTGAGTGGGAGCCTCTCAGATCAGGATCGAATTCAGTGAACCTGACCAGAGATACAACCAAGTGACCAATGAAAGTCCCTCTTAACCACTGCGTGGCTGTATAAGGTAGCAGAAGGGATGCTATGCTGCTTGATGAATATCATGGGAAGCATAAAAAAAAGTAACTTCTAATATTTAATATTTTTATAGTTCAGCACCCTCAGAATGACTGTTACCTAAACCATCCCCTGGCATGTGCAGAAAATACCCAGAGCATAAATTGTTCTCTTTAGAAGAAAACATCCTGATCCTTATGCCTAGACTGTCACGGGGACAACAAAGCAAAATTTCATCTTACAGTCTGCATGCAACATCTTTCCCTACATGAATGTGGCATCTTAGCCACAAGTTCATGGTTGTGGAAAGACAAAGTTTAGTTGACCCAAGGGCTGAATTATGGCCACCTATCCACGTTACGGTGCTGTCAGTTGCCCTGGTCAGAATGGCTTGCTGGAGCTTGGCAATGCTCTTTACAGCAAATGGTTCTGCAGAAAATAGACTCTGTTTTTTCCTTCAGTTCCTGCATGGAGCAACTCTGGAAACCAGACTTGTCAAATTCCTGTTGTGCAGCTTCAGCTTTTTTTAATTGACATAAAGGAACTGAAAAGAGTGTGAGAATGCTGCAGGGATACTGGACTAGAAAAGATTTTGAGGGTATATCAGGTCAAGCTGTTTCCTTCAAGAGGCTATTGACTTGGATTGATGCCATGCCAGTTCAACCTTTTCTTACACACTTCTGATGAAGGAAATTATGCAGCTTCCCTGTTAATGTTTTATAATTTTTGTAGATATTTATTTCCTAACTGTTTTGTGAAGTTAAATTATTCAACACTTCTACTTTCCTTTCTCAAATAATCTCTTTTTCCTCTCTCCCTGAGATCTTTTTTCTTCTCTGTTTTTCCTGTACTCTTGCATTTTTGGAAAGACAGGATTCTGGCTGTGGTCACAAGTGGGGAATGTGGTTATGCAAGGTGCTGCAATGTATTTACATTACATACATTAAATATATACAAATTTGTCTTCTAATCAGAGATCATCATATGAATTTTCATATGCCTTTTCGTTAAAGGTGTAAAACAGCACCTGTGGGACTTTTAAACATTAGATAATTAATTCTTTGCAAGACTTCTGTTTTAACATTTGAAGTGCCTCTTTCTGCTAATGAGCAGTAGACTTGTTGCACTTCTTTGCTAGTGAAATCCCAGAAACCTGGCTGGAAATGCCACAGACTTACAGAGCACTTGCATGATGCTTTGGTAGTCAGTGGGAATGTAAAGTGCTCAGCAAGAAACACAGGTATATTTCTTTTTAGTTTCAAATAATCTTTCCTTCATGCTCAGTTTCTCTCCAGAGAATAACAAAAGGACAGCTGGTAGCCCAGGAGCCCTGTTACAAAATTCTTTAGGGACGTCAGCATGAAATTCTGACTCTGGTGAATATCCCACAGCAGATATTTGAAGGGTAAGCATTGCTTGGATATTTATGGCTTTATGTTTTGAATCAGCCTTATCTTGCCCTCTCTCCTAGTGTCTGCAATGACTGATGGTACCATTAGGCCACTTAGATTGCAGTTCCTGAATAGATGCATGAAACACTGTATATCAGATCTCCAATTATTTTCTCTGGAAATTAACAGTATTTTTCAACTGTCCCTTCCTCTGTATATAGTGGTTTTCAGTGTCAGGATGTGTCCAGCCAAACTGTCAACACAATGTTCAGTGTGAACCTCAAGCCCAGCAAATTCTGTTTTTCCTGTTGGAAGGATCATTCTATTGGTGCCATTGGAGTTTTCAGCTTCCCTCTCTCTCCCATCCTGCACCCAAACCACGGGATATATCCGGTGAAGGGTCTAGAGGGGTAAGTGTATGACGAGCAGCTGGGGTCCTTTGGCTTGTTCAGCCCAGAGTGGGGGAGCTGAGGGGAGGCCTCATGGTGGGTGCAGCTCCTCACAGCGAATGCAGGGGCAGCGCTGATCTCTGCTCTCTGGTGTCTCCTCTGGGTCAGGTAGGTGTTAGGAAATGGTTCTTCACCAGAGGGCAGTGGGCATGGAACAGGCTCCCCAGGGCAGTGGGCAAAACCCCAAGCAAATAGTTTCTTCAGGCTGTCAGGGATGACAAATGCACCCTGCCACTGCTTTCCCCGGGTGCAGACTGAGTACCAAAGTTAACTGAACCAAGCTGAGATGTCAACTTGTTTTAATTGATTTTTGCAGAACTTTCTGAGTAAACAGCTATCTATCCTCCATCCTGAAAATACTAACTCAGTGATAGGCTTGCCATGAGAGTGGTCACTTTTTTGCTGTTTCTTTCTAGAGGTGCACAGGAGTTATCCCAGGCCTCTGTTGCATCGGTCTGTAATAAGTGGTTCCATGTCCCACTGCATCTTTGTTTCACATATCTGCAGCACAGACATCAGCCTGTAGCACAGGATGCAACTGCTAAAACTTTCTGGGAAATGTCTGGAAGTCGTATAGTATGTCCCACATTTTCTATTTTGAAAATGGCTCGATTCCCATAAATCTTTATTATCCTCATCTTTTCCTTTGGCAGATCATATCACAGAATGGCTTGGGTTGGAATGGACCTTAAAGATCATTTAGTTCCAGCTTCCCGGTTGTGGGCAGGATTGCCACCCATTAGATAAGCTGCCCAGGGCTCCATCCAACTTGGCCTTGAATGCCTCCAGGGATGGGGCATCCACAGTTTCTCTGGGCAACCTCTTTCACTGCCTCACCAAACAGATATTTGGGTTTCTTTAGAGCTAGCAGCTGGTTTCCAGAAAAAAAAATCACCTCTGATTCGAATTTTCTTGCCTTCCTGATGACTTTTTGACTAAAGTGTGTAAATTTATTCAGAAATAATTTACATTTATAGTTTCTAATCTGACTTCTGAAGGTAGTATCTTTTGAAAAGTATCTACATTTTTTTTTTACTCTTTCTCTTTGGCTCTTGTCATTTCCCCTTGCTATCACTGCATTAAATCCCTTCTTCTTAGAACACTTCTCTAACTCGTTCTTCACTTAGTGTTTGAAATGCAAGAAAGTTCAGGAAAACTTAAAAATAGAATTGTTGTCGCTTACTAATATTTCATGAAATACCAAAGAAAGAATTTTAAAAATTTTTAGACAAAAGTTGGGTTTACATTTCCAACAAAAGTTTAACTTTCTTCTGAAATCTAATTCGAATGAAATTAATTATAGCATTTCATATTTTAATCAATACTCAGACTGACTGCAAATGTTGGTACAATGAGGTTGGCACAATGAGATATCCTAAAATAGTTTTATCCATAAAATTTCAATGACATGGAATAAAGAACAAGTTGTTCAATTCTTGGAAGAGATTTTTACTTAAATGTAGCTCCTTTCTTTTTCTTTCCCTATAGAAACGACATACAGTTAAAAAAAAAAGAGAATAAAAATAACATGAAAAGAGCATGTAGTGAGCTGGAGAATAAGTAGTACTCAGGATTTAGTATGGGTCCAAAAAAATATTCCCCTATGATTATCTCAGTGGCAATATCTCTGATCTGATTATGATGATTTGTTTTGCAAACATTAATATGTAAGATATGAGCAATTTAGCAAAACTGAAAATAAAACCCAAGTTCTGGTGCTGATAGCATGGGATGCTAATACAGAGATGGTGGTGTGCAGGTGCATGGTCTGCTCCGTCCGGCTGAGACTTCACCAGGAATAGGGTTTGCAGCACTGACATCTCAGCATCAGGAGAATGCTGCTGCAGTTTAAGAAGTCTTATGAAAATTCATCATTTCTCTTAAAAATAAAAAATAAAAATAAAATTATTTTAAATAACAAACATTGAATCTTAAATCCTTTTAATACATAAGTGGCTAAACTCCTAAAAGCATCTGGGTATAAACCTAAAAAATGATTGATCACAATGAGCTACATCAAAATTTCCATCCAGTAAATACACAAATCACAAAGTGCTCTGCAATTCTGTCTATTAAAGAAAACTTACTGTTGGTTACTATGGTAGGGGGAATTAAGCTAACATTTAAATGGTGAGTTTGCACATTTTGGGGTGAATATTTGAAATGGGGATGTGTAGTATGATTGTGTAATCAGCCAGTTTATCAACTTCTCATCCAATTTCCATTTTGAAAGGCTTTAATGGAGAAGCAAGGCACGTTTAATTGATTGCCATTAAAATCTTCAAAGGAATTGGCAAGATGAAAGTTGTTTCTAATTACTGCATTATGATGTAAGCTTAATGATACGCCACTTCTCCAAATTGATTTTATTAGAATTTAAGATGAGGAATTAATTGAGTCGCTGTATTGATCCATTTTATTTTTCCTCCATTTAACATGTCCAGTGGGAAAAAAAAATCTATTGAGCTGTGGAATAGTAATGAAGACTTGAGAAAGAAAGTCGAAGTGAAGATGGATTGGCCAATAAAAATAACTTCTAAAAACCATAATGTGATGGCAGAATATAGTTGCAGAGACCAATTTATCTCTAGGTTAATTAGGGCAAATTAAGGTTAATCCTTTTGTTATTTAACTTTTATTTCTTGGTCTCACTTCATTCCACCTGTTTGCAGTAGAATAACTGTACGTCCTGGAAAAGGAGTTTCCTGCAAATCTACTTCCAGTTCTGATGTATTTTCCATTGAAGATCTCCTCAGAATTACTCCCTCCAATTAAAAAATAAAATCCATCCATGAATTTCTTCTTCTTTTAAAATCTTCCTAAGAGAATTTAAAATCACTTTATAGGTTTTATTCTCTTAGAATAGATTCTTGTTTTTCTCCTTATCTTCCAATGCAAGGCAAGCACTTAGCCACATACTCCATATTCTCCTACGTGTTCTCCTCAGATACGGACACCAAACACATCCTAATTGGGTTCATTTTAAAAAGTTGCTGTAAGTACCAGCTACATGTATGCCTTTACATTCTGACATCTGTACAACTACACATGGACATGTCAATTCCAAGAGTGTAGTTTAAAGTAACATGATTAGAGTCATAGAATCATAGAATCATAGAATGGCTTAGGTTGGAGGGGAGCTTAAAGATCATCTAGTTCCAACGCGCAACCCTTTCCAGCACCTCATCACCCTCCAAGTAAAAAACTTCTTCCTAACATCTAACCTAAATCTCCCCTCATTTAGTTTAAAGACATTCCCCTTATCCTGTCACATCAGACTGCAAAATGTCATTCCCCCTCCTGCTTGTAATCTCCCTTTTTGTACTGGAAGGCTGCAATGATGTCTCCCTGGAGACTTCTCCAAGCTAAACAAGTCCAATTCCCTCAGCTTTTCTTCATAGGAGAGGTGCTGCAGGCCTTTGATAATCTTTGTGGCCCTCCTCTGGAGCTGCTCCAACATCTCAGCATCCTTCCTGTGCTTGTGGCCCTAGGCCTGCATGCAGTACTCCAGATGGGGTCTTACAAGGGCAGAGCAGAACAGAGGGGAACAATCACCTCCCTTGCCATACTGGTCACTCCTCTTTTGATGCAGCCCAGGCTGCAAGAGCACACTGCTGTCTCATATCCTGATTTTCATCCATCAGGACCCCCAGGTCCTTTTCCTTTTCACAGAGATTCTTTCAGTGAACTCTACTCACAGTCTGTACTCATATCTGGGACTGTCTTGACCCATGTGCAACACCTTACTCTTGGCCTTGTTAAACCTCATTTGATTCTTATGTGCTTACTTTTTAAATGTGTCCAGGTCCCTCTGGATGGTGTCCCTCCTTTCTATTGTGTCAACTGCACAACTCAGCTTTGTGTCATCAGCAAACTTGCTGAGGGTACACTCAATCCCAGTGTCTATGTAATTGATAAAGATGCTGAAGAGTACTGGGCCCAGGATGGACCCTTGGGGGACACTCCTCATGACCATCCTCCACCTGGATGTAGAGCCATTGACAAAAACATTTGGCTATGATCATCCAACCAATTATTTATCCACGTAATAGTCCAGCCTTAACATCTGTATCTCTCCAATTTAGCGATAAGGATGTGTTGGTGCAGGAAGGGACCTCAAAGATCATCTAATTCCAATCTCCCTGCCACAGGAAGTGTTGCCAATTTACTAAATAAGGGACAAGATCAGGTTGCCTGATCATGTAGTTCAACTCATTGCTCAAGAAGAGCCAGCTACAGTGGACTGTGCAAGATTCTGGTCAGATTTTGAATATTTCCATGAATGGCAACTCCACAATCTCTTTGGGCAACATGTATGATCACCAGGGCAAAGACCATTTTTTTATCCCATTCTTGCAAAATGCAGTGAACAACAGGGTCCCATTCTATCCTAAAGGCATAGTTTCACTCCATTCTTCTTCATAAATCCTGCAAATGGAGCATTTTATCTTATTTCTCTTTTAAATAAAACTTGTTACATATGAGTGAAAAGTGCTGAGGTTAAACTGGTTCTTAAGGAGTCCATTGTTGCAGCTGGCACTGAAGGAGTGCTGTTTGGACTGTGCTTCTTGTGTTGGCTGAATTAACTGTTATATTTCAGATTTCAAAGTTCACACTAAAGCCGTCTCTATCTTTCATATTGATTATGCAAACTTAAATATTCTGTGTATATAAAGAGATTGTAATGTAATTTAATATATGATTTATAATTGCTTTTTAAGTTCCAATACAATTTAGAGGAAGCTGTGTCTTCTTAAGCCTTAAAGTTGTAAATTCAAGGCTGAATTTCACTAATACTTAAAGCTGTAACACTGATCAGAAAAGAAATGAGGATGGAGATACTGGACATGTTAATTGTAAGCACATTTGGTTTATCCTTGGCATTTACATCTCTTCATCAACTCTGCTGTCTTTCCTTTGAAGTCAGAAATCCCCAAATCAATGATGATCTCATCCCAAATGCAGGGAAAATGAAAATAGTAATGAAAGTGTATTTTAATTGTCACCTCAACAGAAAACTTAGCAGTCCTGAATTAATGTTCCTTTCTTCATTTGGAAAAGCTCTTTGACAGAGAGCAATGCCAACTTTCTATCCAAGTGGGGCTCCAAGACATAATTTGTCCCTTCCGTCCCTAAATAATTTGCACATTTTACAGATCAGTCTATTCAAAGTAATAGAGCAGATACTTACCAAAGCTCTGTTTCATTAGCTCCTTTGTTAAAACATGTAATAACCTTTTATTCTAAATAACCAGCTTTAGTGGTCATGGCATCTCACACATTTACTAACAAGTGACATCAGAATGGAGTAATGGAGAAAGTGACTGCAGCGGCTGAGTGGAGGAGGAGCTTTAATGAACTTTTAGAGGATCAGAGACATTTTTTTGAGCTCAAACACTTGACCAAAATTTGGTCAATATTTGGAACATTGTACTACAGTGGAAAGGATTGTGTTCAATAACAGTCCAAATAAAGAAATAATAGTAAGAGTAAATATCTCAAAATTTGCCTTTTTTTCTTTAAATTGTCTTTCCTGTTAAGGTACCAGGTGTAAAGCCAAACAATTATGTTGAGTTTCAAATGAAATGTTAATTACAGAAATCCCCAGTGAAGAAATAGTCCAAAGATACAGTCAGAAGACAGTCATTAAATAAAGTGTGATAGCTTGTTAGGGTAACTAAATAAGCCTTAAAAACTCTTCTCAATGGTAAATATCAAAATCTTTTCCGTTTATGTTACAGAAACTTGGTCTGAACTCCCAAATGGACAAACATCTTCCTCACCAAAGACACACTGAACAGCTGTTGAATGAACACAAATATTACTTGATTGCTTGAAATTAAAGGTACAATTTAGAGCTATGAAATATTATAAACATAAAATGTAACTACGTCTTATTTACTCACCCTCTGGCTGAGCAGAGAAATGTGATGAAACACACAGAAGGTTTGATTATCCCCATCTAAACTGCAGTGCAAATAAAAAACGCTACAGAAAAAATCCACTGAGGGTCTGGATTTTATTTTGTCCCTAAGGACTTTGTAGTGGAATAGCAACAACATGCAGGTCTGCTCTCTATGCTTGATTTCTTTCCCATTGGGATGCATCATTCATGAGCGTAGAGGAAGTGATCCTTGAATATTAGCCAGCTATTTTGGACCTCACTTCCTGGTCCTATGGGATTCTTCCAAGAAGATCCCTGAAGAAGTCAAAGCTGACTCTCCTGAAGTCCAGGGTTTCTATCTTACATATTGCCCTTTCCTCCTCACAGGATACAGGATACAGGATAGAGAACTCCATGATCTTATGGTCACGGTAGTCAAGGCTGTCCCCAGCTGCCACATCTCCAACCAGTTGTTCCTTGTTTGTTAGCACAAGACCCAGCAGCACACCTCTTCTTGTTGGCTCCTCCATCACTTGGGTCAGGAAGTTATCATCAGTGCTTTCCAGGAACCTCCTGGATTGTTTGTGCCTTGGTGTGTTGTTCCTCCAGCAAATATCAGGGTGGTTGAAAGCCCCATGAGAACTGAGGCCTGTGACTGCGAGTCTACTTCCAAGTCTTCTTTGAAGGCCTCATCTACCTCCTCCTCCTGATAAGGTGGCCTGTAGCAAACACCTACAACAGTGTCACCCATGTTAGTCTGTTCTTTAATCCATACTCAACCTGCTCATCAGCCACCCGAGAACAGAGCTCCATATACACCAGGTGTTCTTTTATGTAACAGGCAACTCCACTCCTGGCCTGTCTTTCCTAAAAAGCATGTAGCCATTCACAACAACATTCCAGTCATGCAAGCTATCCCACTGTGTCTTTGTAATTGCAGTGAGATCAAAGACCTGCAACTGCATACAGACATCTAATTCTTCATATTTTTTCCCCATTCTACGTGCATTGATGTACATGCACTTCAGAGAGGTACTTGAGCATGTCATTTTCCCAGGATGCTTACTAAAGGATACCCAATAGTCATGTCTTGTAATCACTTGCTGGATATATCCCCACTTTAACCTTGTTTTGATGTCTGGGTGGTCTCTATAACTCTCTCCTTGATCTATTAACTCTGATCACCTCTGAGATAGTGCATGAATTATTCTATGCACATTTCACAACATTCTTCCCGTAGTTAACCATGATGTGCTTGTCAAAGCAGAAGTGGCAAAGTCAGAGTACTTCAGAGAGGATTGTGTATGTTGGCAAATAGATGCATAGACTCATAGAATCGCCTCAGTTGCAAAAGATCTTCAAGTCCAGCCATCAACCTGAACTACTAGAGATAAGATTCCTCTCTCCTAACTTCAACTTTTAGGCCTAAATTCAAATCTAATGATCTAAGTTCCCTCAACAAAGTGTGGAAAGAAAGGATAAGGGAGTTTCAGAGCATCCAAGAACTGACTTTTTCTGCAGTATCTTTGTCACCAGTGACTCCTCAGGGAGACTGATCAAATTGTTGGAAGAAACACCTATGGGATGGCTGACAGAATGGTGAACAAATTGAGATGAATTGCTCTTGCAGTGATGGTGACTTGGATGGTGTATATCACTAAAGTTAATTACCTATGATTTGATGCATCTCACATGTATTTAAGAAATAGAAGAGGCTAAAGTCTAAAGAAGGTCTAAAATGGCTTTTTACATTGCTGAGGTATTGGAATGGGCTGCCCAGGGAAGTGGTGGAGTCACCATCCCTGAAGGTTTTCAAGAAAGGGGTTGATGTGGCACTGAGTGACATGGTCTGAAGTGGTCACAGGCATGGGCTGATGATTGGAATAGATGAAATTATTGATCTTTTCAATCTTAATGATTCTATTATTCTATGATTCTATTCCATTATCCCTCCTCCTCTCTCCTGTCTTGCTCTTTGCAGTTCATGCCTGGTCCTTGATATGACATCCCCGCCATGGAAAAAAATGCCAAAGTAATTTCCAAATACTTTTGATTACCTCTTTCTGTCAACACCTCCCCAGAGAAAGCAGGAAGCACTGGGAATTCAGCACAAGAGCAGCATCATAGCAATTATGGCCTTTCCTCAGGGTGCTTAATATTCCTATTATCTCATACACATACATATTTAAATGCTATATGCTTCCTTTTAGGAATAGAATGCTACTGGCTTGAAGTATCCATAAAACTGCTGGAAAGTGACAGTGCCAATTAATCTGTTGACAGATTTGTTGTTTAAATATTAACAGAACATTAAGCAAATGTTGGTTGCTGCACTGGGATCCTTTCAGAGTGCTTTCCTCTAAAATGCTAAGCATTTCCAGACATTTGAAAATGTCCCAGACACTGCAGGGTAGGAAGGATTCCATAAATTTTCAGTCCCCTTTTCCCCACAGCTGCTAAACATATCATAAATACCATCCACTCCTGTTAAAAAAGAAAGGATTTGTGGAAATCTCATGCAAATCAAAAACCCCTTACAGCAAAAATGGATCAAGTTGTGAGTTTGGGCAGGGTACAGAGAGAAGGGCTTTGCCTCTGACTGCCTCACTTCGGCAGCAAGATAGGAATCATAGGCAGGGTGCTCAATTTATCACTCTGCTCAATTGGTTACATGGGAAGTCTTGGTAAACCCTCCACAGAGGATGGTAATTTTGATGCAAGATCAAGATGGGTGTGGGTCAGGACATATTCATCAAGAAGACCTGGAGTGCACAGCGATTTACAGGCTGTGTGAACTTAAGCATCCTATCAAGGGAGCCTCAACTTGACAATGAAGATGCTTCATGCTCTACAGTTCCAGTCCACTACCTTTCCCATTTCATTTTTCCATCAATCATATTTGTGGTCCTAAACAGTTTCTTCTTCTCATTTCACCCTTTTATCTCTTTTATTCCAATGGATTTCATTCCTCAGATCCAATCCATCACACTTCAGTTCAGTTTTGTACTGTTGCAGGCAGCTTCTTGATTTAATTCCTATTATTTTAGTCTGAACATAATTGGTTGACAGTTTCAAGCTGCACATACTTTTTTATTTAATGAATATCTAAATAAAGACTTCTTCAAAGACTTTAATGTGTCCTTACTGTAATTTTACTGCCCTCTGTTATGAAAATAACGGATTATTGACTTGCTTGGCTTCAGGTGCACTCCTAATATTGGTCATTCATTTTATTTGCACACCTTCTATCAGTTCTTTCTAGTTGCAACTCTTTCAGTCTAAATTTAACTGAATATGGAAGAAAGAGGGAAAATTCTTTTATGCTAGTCAAAGATAATAATGCAAAAAAGTCACATTGATAACAAGGATCTTCTCTGGGATTTGAATTTCTCTGACTTTATAAGGGTTTAAGGACAGAGGCTGTGAACTCTGGAATGTTGTTTTCAGGAACTGGCATATGATTGGCTTTCTGGGCTGTGAGGGCAAATTGCTGGCTCATGTTCAGCTTGCCATCCACTAAGTCCTTTTTGGGAGGGCTGTGCTCCATCCTTTTGTCCTCCAGCTTGAATCAACAGTGGGAGTTGCCATGGTTTAGGTGCAAATCTTTGCTTTGTTGAACCTCATGAGGTTTTCCCAGGCCCACTGCTCAAGCCTGTCTAGGTCTCTCTGGATGGCATCCTGTCCCTCAGGTGTGTCTACTGCACCCCACAGCTTGGTGTCATCCACAAACTTGCTGAAGGTGCACTCGATCCCACTGTTGATGTCGTTGATGAAGATGTTAAAGAGCATAATATCCAGTACTGACCCCTAATGAGGGGCACCACTTGTCACTGATTTCCATCCATACAGTGAGCCATTGACCACCACTCTCTGGGTACGATCTCACAACCAGTTCTTTGTCTATCAAATAGTTCACTCATCAGATCCATATCTTTCCAATTTGGAGACAGGATGTTATGGGGGATTGTGTCAAAAACCTTACTGAAATTCAGATAAATGACATCAGTGGCTCTTCCCTTGTTCACTGACGCAGTAATGCCATCATAAAAAATGACAGGGTTGCTTAGGCAGGACCGGGCCTTGGTGTAGCCATACTGGTTCTCCCATATCACCTCCCTCTCTTCCACATGCCTTAGAATAGCTTCCAGGAGGATCTGCTGCATGATCTTCCCTGGCACAGAGGTGAGTGTAACAGATGCAGCAAAGCTTTCCCTTCTTTCTCCTTTTTCCTCCCCTCTTTATCTGCTTTTCTTTTCAGTAAGAGGCACAGAATGGGTATCACCACAGAAAGAAAGGTAACTACAGCTTGAACTCACAGAGAACTCATGCCACAGTCCCGCTCAGGTCTCCTGGATCCCTGTTCTCATGGTACCGGTTAGTCTTTATCTCAAAATTCCATTTGTTTCACTTTCTTTAAAAATAAACCAATGCATCTGCATTTTGATTTGAAATTAAATGAAAAGGGAGTGGATATCTAGAGAGAAAAGGCTCACTAAAACAAGAAAATGTATAGGTTTCTGCAGAATAAAAGCCAATTTGTGTTCAAAAAATTCCTTAATAAGATATTGATTACACCTTTTCTTAGGAGATTACTATTGAGTCAGGGACAGCTACAGTAAATAATAGTAAAGAGCAAAAATTCTTTAGTTTCCAAGTAAAGGGTCATAATTACAGTCTGGAGCAGTTTAAACAGAATGATATCTTCTCTTAGAGAAATATAAACCATGAAGATGAGTTATGCTCACCCTTAGTCAGACAAGATCTGGGTATTAAATTGTTAGGTGAGGTAAAACCTCATGTAATTTTCTTAGTTTTTTATTCCTTGTATATGCTTACCCATATATTTTTTTGTTATTTTCATTTGGTTTTTCTGTGTTCTGATGTGCTGCAAAGGGAAGTGCTGTAACATAGTGACAGTTTTTGACAAGCTGTGCTCAAATACACGATGGGCCCTTTGATGTCTAGGAAGGGGTTCAGAATTCCTGTGATTTTTGACTCACATGTTTTCAATTTGTAGGGGAGGATGCAATCCTGATGAAGTGTCTGTGGGAACAAATTGCAAGGTAAAATCAAAAGCAATACTTGTGCTGTTAATGCGTGCAAATGGTTGGCAGAATCACATTCTTCTGTGAAGACTGTGCCTGTGAATTTGAATGACTGTTATGGATTATACACATATTTCTTTCTTGGCCTTCAGGCGCTTCTGCAGCAGAGTTTGCGCCATCAGTAGGTTTTCTGCCACAGCTATCAGTCCTGAGCTGATGTGTCAGACACCAAAGAGCCTCAAATAGTGCAGACTGCTTACTTTTAGGCAATTGAATTACATTCCACAGCACAAACTGCAAATAAGAAAAGGGAGGATGTGCAAGTCAATCCCAGAGGGTTTGTGCTGGAGTCCAACGATGAGAGTGAGGAGGCAGGCAAGGGAGAATGATTTTAAACTAAAGGGGGGGAGGATTTAAATTAGATGTTGGAGGAAATTTTTCACTGAGAGGATGGTGAGGTGCTGGAACAGTCTTTCCAGAGAAGTTGTGGATGCCCTATCCCTGGAGGCTCTCATGGCCAGGTTGGTTGGGAACCATGGGATGGGGTTGGAACTGGATCTTTAAGCACCTTTCTATGATATCACATACTAATAGCCTCATCCAGAGGAAATATTTTAAAAACATAAAATCAATCAGGAATACTGTGCCAGAAAAGGAAAAATAAATTCCAAGCGAGTTTTTTGTGCGTGTGATTTCTTCTCCCCCCAGGTCATTGTGCTTGGGTGGAGCCTCTCTCTTTCCTCAAGCATATCTGGCTTTCCTGTTTTTCTGCAGAAATACAGAGACCAGTCACAGGAGAGTTACAGTGAAATGCAGTTTTGAAATATTGCTTTCACTGCCTGGAAATCTGCCATTTTTTTTCCTGTATGTATTTTGGCCATTCTTATAGTGTCAAGAACAGTTAACAATTATGAGGAAAGAATAATGAACAAATCTTCTACAGAGTGTTGTGATGTGGGCCTTGGCATTTGCCAATGTCATAGACTTCAGCATGCTTTGAACAGGTGTAGTCTTCACTGAGTGAGAAACTGGCTGGATGATGAAGCCCAGAGAGTGGTGGTGAATGGGGTGAAATCCATCCAGACACAGGTCATGAGTGGTGTTCCTCAGGGGTCAGTATTGGGGCCGGCCCTGTTTAATAACTTTATTGATGATCTGGATGAGGGATAAGTAAGTTTGCAGATGACAACAAGTTGGGAGGAAGTGTCAATCTCCCTGAGGGTAAGAAGGTCCTTCAGAGGGATCTGGACAGGCCAATCATATGAGCTTTAACAAGACCAAGTGATGGGTGCTGTACTTGGGTCTCAACAACCCCATGTGATGCTCCAGGCTTGGGGCAGAGTGGCTGGAAAGAAGCATGGAGGTTAAAGATCTGGGGGTGTTAGCTGACAGCTAGTTGAACATGAGCCAGCAGTGTGCCCAGGTGGCCAAGAAGACCAACAGCATTTTGGCTTGTATCAGAAATAGTGCAGTCAATAGGAGCAGGGAGGTGATCATCCTTCTGTACTTGGAACTGGTAAGGCCACACTTCAAGTACTATGTTCAGTTTTGAGCCCCTCACTACAAGAAAGACATTGAGTCCCTGGAGCATGTCCAGAGAAGGACAGTGAAGCTGGTGAAGGGTCTGGAGCACAAGTCTTATGGGGAGTAGCTGAGAGAACTGGGATTGTATAGTCTGGAGTTCTCAACAACTCTCTGACAGGAGGTTGTGGTGAGGTAAGGGTAGACATCTTCTTCCAGGTAACAGTGATAGGATATGAGGCAATGGCTTTATGTTGTGACAGGGGAGGTTCAGGTTGGATTTTGGGAAAAATTTCTTCTCAGAAAGAGTGGTTAGGCATTGAAACAGGCTGCCCAGGGAGGTGATGGAGTCACCGTCCCTGGTGGTTTTCAGGAAACATACAGATATGGCACCGAGGGACATGTTTTAGTGGGCATGGTGATGATGAGTTAATGGTTGGACTAGATGATCTTAGTGGTCTTTTCCAACTTTAATGGTCCTATCATTCTAGGATTCTAATAGTGGTTCTTATGGTCAGAGTATCATAACTGGAAACCAGTTTCCATGGGAGAAAACAAGCCATTTAGAATGAAGAGTTTTGGATTAATTTGAAGCTCTTTAATAAATCGATAACAAAAAAAACCAAAAACAAAACAGGTGAAGGATTAATCAGAGCAAACACCTAAAAAAGCTGTGTGGTACTAGTTGTAGCTAATCATCAAATAATTACAAATACAGATGGTGATTTCCTTTCAGGAAAACAGAACAGACAATGCAAATAGACTTTTTAAGCCAAAGCTACATACAAATGTCAAGCAGGAAGCAGTTGGTCTAAGAACAGAACTCAGCTAATCTTAGGTCCTGAGAGCATGAAGAAAAAAAATCATGATTCTCATTCTCAGTTTATCACGCAGCAACAAGAATGTCTTAAACATTTCATTGTTTTTTTTTTCAAAGATTCCTATAAGCATGGAATTGCTTCTCTACAAATTTTCTTTGATAGTAAATGTTGTGTTTACCGAGCACTAAGCAGCAACAAATATAACAACAAATATAAAGTTGGTGATCGTTCTAATTCTATACATCAGCTCACCTGGATTCATGTTATTTTGACAAATACTGAACAAATTAATGGGCATTAGAGTGTTGTGAATTGAAATTGTTATCTTCATTTTTGGTCTGAGTGAAATCTCTGCACAAAATAAAAGGTATCTGGTAATAAATCTGCCAGTTCTGGATACCTCAACTACTACACTATTGAGAATTATCTCATACGGGTAGGAGATGAAAGAGATGATTCTCCTGCTTTTGAGACAATGGAGCTCTTTGCTTTCTTGCATTTGTTTTCTCAGATCTTGCAGTCGTAGACATAATGCTATAACAAGCCATCTGTTTTTGTTAGCTTGTTTTTATTTGCCTCTCTCTGGAGGAAGCACAAACTGTCATTGTTCACCACTGCCCAAACATCTATTGGCACTTTTCCTCCCTCCCTTCTTACAAGTCTGATGGAAGACATAGTGGTGCCAGGACTAATTGATCCTGATCAGATTAGGAGTTATATCAGTGATGAATCAATGCAGCATACAGCCAGAAGCAACAACTGAAATTATTTCACTCAATCTCCCACACAAGAGAAAAGAGGGGTTTTCTTCAAATTCATTAAACTTTAAAATTTAAGAAAACCACTTTCTTCCCACCCAGCAGTGGAGAATCTGCTGCAACATTAGTGAGTTTTAATGCCTCACTATCCTTGCAAGTAAAAATCTGAACTTAATTTCCCTCTGAACTTTCCAAATTTAATCTCCTAGACATTTGTTAAATACTCTTCCCTACATATCCACTGCAGGCTTATCTTAGAAAGAGACATAGGAACCACATAATCTTTTGTCTGCCTGGTGCAACCATTTTTATAGTCTTACTCAGTGTTCTGCCAAGCTGAAAGCCTCTGTTATGCAATTACTTTTCCCTTTATAGGAATGTATGTAGTCTGATTACAGACTCCTTAAATTTCTTTTTGTTAAACTAAAGAGCTCAAGCTCTTTCTGTTTTTCATGCAGAGGTTCATTTTCTGAACCTTGTATCATTTGCACAGCTCCTTCTTGCGCTAGGAACTGTGGAACTAAATAACAGGAAAATAGCATGTCACCGTGATATATTCTGATTTGTACAATCAAAGTTCTCGTTAGCCTTTATAGCTTGGAGTAATATATTGCACCGAATTGCAAGTTAGGCTAGGCATCACTTTACAGGAAATTAATATCTTCAGCCCTACTGAAGGAACATAAGAAACCATGCTGTAGAATGATGGTAGCATCTTCTGGCTCAATGTTTATGAATTATGGGAAAGGTCTTTAAATACTGTTAAGGGAAATCAGTGGAGTAGGACAAAATTGTGATGGCTGAAGAACTTTTAGCTTTGTCATAACTTTGTATAGGGAAAAAAAACAAACAGGCTTTTGATGATTTTTGATTTGTTCCCCTGCAGTTGTTCTGAAGAAGAGGCACTTTGTTTAACATGAAATTTACTAAAGCACTTCTCTTTGTAATAGGTTTACAGTGCTTGGCCAAAGGTCAGGCAAGCTCTAGAAGGACCTTCGGTGTGTTTCAATCTCATTTAGAATGTGAAATCTGTCTGGAAAATATTAAAGCTTCTCAATCCATACAAATTCCAATGAAATCGTGGTTGAGATTATAACATTACTGCTATTGTTACTTTCATGATGTTGATAGCTCTTTTTTTCTGAGATGTCCAGACAACTGACGTGGATAACACGAATGTTTATCTCTGATTCCTTGATCATCAAAATGCAACTTGTGCCAGTTGAGACTCACTGCTGTTTATAAATATCTGAAGTTCAGGAGTCAAGTGGATGGGGCAAGATTCTTTTCAGTGGTGTGCAGCGACAGAACAAGGGGCAATGGGCAAAAACTGGAACAAAAGAGGTTCCATACTAACACCTGGAATAATTTTTTTTACTGTGAGAGTGACAGAACGCTGGAACAGGCTGCCCAGAGAGGTTGTGGAGTCTCCTTCTCTGGAGATATTCAGGACCTGTCTGGACATTTTCCTGTGTGACCTATGGTAGGGAACCTATTTTAGCAAGGGTGTTGGACTTGGTGATCTCCGGAAGTCCCTTCCAAGCCCTACAATTCTGTGATTCTGTGTGATAGCTACCCTGCTATCAGCAGCCTTGGTCAACTTCATGGAAAGATATAATTCTTTGTTCTCGTTTATAATGCAAGATGTCATGATTGGATCAGTTAAAATGCCCACTTTGGCCAGTTTTGTTGAGATGTGTGTATGGGGATATGCATGACTGTGGAACTAAGCATGGAAGTAAAATTCACTCTTGATTATCCTCTTCGGTCATCAAAGCAGCAGGTCTCCCACATAACCCACCACAGAACAGAAAGATGCAAGTGAGGTTCAGATAGCTCACTTTGAGTAGATTAGAAAATTCCTTCCTCAGAATGTTGATTCAGATGAATGCTTTTTGGAAATAAAATGGTGTTAAAAGTTTTATTTTTTTTATGATACCAATAAGCACCAATATTTTTTAAAAGTTAATCTTCAAAAAAAAAAAAAAACCAAACTGAAGTATTTTTTTGAAATTTTTAGAATAAAATTTGTTCTTTTTTTCATTTTTTTTTAAATGACAATTTAAAAGTGCAGAATACCCCCCTCATGAAAACTCCTCCCATCAATCTAAAGAGGATTCATCCTTGCTACATGTTTTAGGTGCCTAAATCTAAGGAACTCTGGTTTGTTGAAAGAATTCTACTTCCAGCACTTCAGCAATACCAGGATGACACGAGTCTTTCAGTCACTTCAGCATCAGTGATTCAATGACTCTGTAGTATCTGCAATTTCTTGATGGTGTTACATCATAGCACCAAATATTTTCACAGTCAGTTAAAATAAAATGCTTCCAGGCCATTGTGACTTGGTCTCTTTGATTATAATGACATAAAGGGAAATGTGAAAGACTTATTGGACTCACTGATTCTTCTGGATCCCTTCCAGCTTGGGATATTCTATGGATCTGTGATTGTTTCACCAGGATTTTTTTTGGAGTGCAATTGGGTAACATTTTTTCATCTCATTTTAGTTTTCCAATAGCAACTAGTAAATATCACAAATGTGAAGTGATGATAAGCTCCACAAACCAAAAAGCAATGCAAACAAAAGACACTAACAATATTTACATGATGGGATCACAGGATGAATGGGAATACTGGCACAGCAGCAGCAGCTAGCACAAAGATGTCCCAATCCCCAGCAATAACCCAACAGCTCTCTGAGCACATTTCTGCATGTTACACTCCCTGCTCTCTGTCATAAATGCATGAATAATGTATTCCTCAGGAATTAAGCTGGCAAGCTGAGGCTCATCAGTACTGGATTTCTTCTCCACTTCCCAGATATCAGAAGCATCAAACTAGGCTTTGTGGGAGATATTGATAGTGATAGGCAGGAATTATTTCCTCTTCATGTGTTACCTATAGTATGCAGTGTGAAAAAAAAATCAGGAACACAGTAAGCCACCCAAGGAACTGGAGAATCCAAGGGAACATGTTGGCCTGCATGGGAGCCCCTGAATGAAATACTTTGTTGGTTTTTTTTTCTTTTTCTAGCAAAACTACCCGTGTAAAATTAGCATGTTCTGAATACTTATTCAGGGATTTGCCTTTTTCTAGAGAAACACATTAAACAGACTTGGAAGGGACTGCGAGAAAATGCACAGGATCAACTATTGTGTTTTATTGCATGATGGATGCTTGGATTGTTTTTGAGAACATGCAGTGCTTTTGGGCATGTATGGAGACTCTCATCCCTGTGCTATATACCCTAGAATTCACTTATGATGTATTCTCTTTCCTTCCTTCCTCCTTCCTTGGCAAAAATGTCAGTTTCTGTTTTTCTACCTTGCACATCGAGATTCCCAAAGCACAGATCACTACTGGCAGAGAAGAAATACTGTCTTTTTTCTCTCTCTTTTTTTTTTTTTTTTTTGAGTGGCCTGATGCTGTTGAATCATCTTGAGCTTATGACCCACAAGAACTGAAGAAAGTTTGGTAGAATTTCTACCATACATTTTGGTCCTGACATGCAGAAATACTCTTGTTAAGACTGTTGTCTTTGAAAATGGGCCTGGGATAGGAGTTTCAAAACTGATCTCTATTTGGGATTGCAGTCTCTGACTGAAGACTGAACCTCTACTTCTTAAATCAGTGCATTTAGAAAGACATCATAGAATCATTAAGATTGGAAAAGATCTCTAAGATCATCTAGTCCAACTGTCCGCCCACCCCCACCATGCCCACTAAACCATGCCCCTCAGTGCCACGTATCCATATTTCTTGAACACCACCAGGGACCGTGACTCCACCACCTCCCTGGACACTGGTGAAAGAAGGAATCCCATTTTCTCTCTGCTGAGTAATTGTGAGTATTACTAGGTAAAAAGGGCACAAGAGAGCTGTTGTGTGCTGTAGTACAGTGTACCCCACCCTTACATCACAGGTTGTGATGATGTGACAGTGGTTTGCATTGTCCAGCCCCATTGTTGCAGCAGAGGTGGGATGGCCCCATACAAATCCAGCAAGCCTTCCCAGAGAGAAGGAACATATATCTTGACTGCAAAATATGGAGCTGAATTGCATCCTACGAATAAAAAACATCTTTAAAATTTACATATAGAATGTTCTTCCAGATGCATCCTGTGCTGCAAAATGTCAACTTTTTTTTTTTTTTTCTTTTTGGAGGGATGGTTTTGACAAAATTTGTCAAGAAAGCATGAAAAATTGAGTATTCTAGAAATAATGCAACAGCTCATCTTCTCAGTTCAGCAAATTTTGTGCATTACTAATATTGTTTTCAGTTGTCTCAAGCCATTCTGTATGACACTTCAACAGAGTTATACTGCATACAGCCACTTCCTGAGCAGTCAGAGTCCTGCAAGGGACTTGAGTACCTGACCTGGATATTCCCATGAATATTGCTCAGCTCTGCAATTACCTGCTAGGAGCCAGGGACAAATGGTCACTGAGAGTTCAGACTGTCAGAGATAACCAGCCTAATTTCAAATTACCTCTACAGTTAGAATCCCAATTGCCCATTTGGAATACCAATATATGTTCGTTTGATTTTACATTTTAATTTAAGAAGCATAATCAAATCCTAATTTGAAAAAGAGTGTTTTATGTATATATGAAATTCAGTAATAAAATGAGCTAGAAATATTCCAATGCATCAAAGCAAAACAGAATGCCTTGATGGAGCTGAAACAATTAAGAAATGTTTCAGGCAATTAAATTTTGTGAGAAATGTCAGAAACTCACTTTGTTTCATTTCAGTATAACAAATTCGTTCTGAAGATGTCATAATTTCAATTCTGTAGAAATAATGAAAATGGTTTCATATATTTATTCCAATACAGTAACTGTGAAATAAACATACATCTTTTAACTTGTGATTAGTTTGCTTGTGTTTGAACTTCTCTGATGGCCATTTCCTTTTCCCTCCTTTCTTCTTAATTATATTTTTTACTGTTTTTTAAATTAGTCTTAAGCTCAGAACATCTGCTCTTTTTAGGTATAGATAGCTTGTAGGTCTACACTGATGCCAAATGGAGACTCAAGACTACATGGCCACAAGCATAGAGATGCGATACAATTCAGGCAGTGAGGTGGGAATATGAAATCCTCGAAATGTGGGTAGATGTGGGTAATCACCCTGAGTTTTCCATCTGTCCCAGCTGGCACAAGACATTGTCCCTTTTAATCACTCTAGGCTGTTCTTTCCCAACCTTAGGCTACTATTTCACTATAAAACCACAATGAAAAGACTTTTCTCACAACAAAAAAAAAAATCACACACACACATACAAAAATACCAACAAAAAACCAACCCATCAGATGCTAGCACTGTCAATTTTTCAATCTGTATCTGATGCAGAAAATTAATTTCCTTTTGTCTTTATATTGAGTCTGATGAATTTCAACAACATGATATATTATGAAAATCTCCTAACTATATTTCTGAGTTGGCATTTGGGTGGTTGGACTCGATGATCTTGTAGGTCTTTTCCAACCTAGCTAATTCTATGATTCTATGATTTAATAAACAAAAGCATAGAGTGATTCTCTTGATTATTGTTAATGCTTGTTTGTGAATAACAAGTTCTTTATTCAAGTATGGAGAAATTCTTATGACTGAGGGTAAATCACTGAAGGCTGTTAGAATACAGTCATTGCTGGATTTTCAATAACCTGCCTCCTGGTTAGGAGAAAAATTAAGTTCAGAGTATGCTGGAATAGGCATTTCCCATGTCACACAATGTCAAAGAGAACAGAAAAACCATCTTTTGCAGAAAACAAATATTGGTAGGTATTTCTGATTTAGGGCCAAACTTTTAAGGAATTCCCTTAAAAGTTATACATGGCTATTTTGTTGAAGCAAAGCGCTGGATATTTTCCGGGGAGTTTCTTCCAAAGACAGATACTTAAGATAAATTAAATGAAAAGAAATGCCCTTGAACTGAGACCAATTCTAACATGTTTTTAATTCTTCAGAAACATATTAAGCATTTACTTTGCTCTGGGTGCTCATGTACTGCCACTGAAGTCACAGAAAATGACCCTAAAGCAAACCATGCAAAAATGAGTTCCTTCTCTGTTTTACAAACGCGGTTGTTAAGCAGTTAACAGTGATATTGCTGTAGCTTCTCTTTTGCTAGGGTAGACTAATAAACATGACATTTTTAATGTATAATTTGCATAATGCTTCTGTTAATTTGTTATTTTCATTATGGTAACAGAATGAAAACGACATATTACATCCATAAAAAATATACAGCAGTGCTAATCCCTGTAGTCATTATATTGTTAACTGAATTGCATCTTTGCTTGGTCATTATTATTATTTATAAAGCCCCTTGATAAAGGCTAACCATAATGCAACAGGAAAGTTTCCTGATTTATCAAGGAAAGAATAAAATACTAAAATGAAAAAGAAAGTAATGGGAAGGGAACTAGGGGCCAAAACACAAACTAAGGTATGTGCTTCAATGCAGAATGTTTTCTGGGAGTGGGACTTTTTATAACAACTTACCCTGTGAATGTAACATCTACTGAATTTGACTCCATAATGATTGGTGCCTAACATACATGTAGGAAGGGATAAATGACTACTCCATGTCCTCTCAGCCCAAAAATTATGCAGAGTGAGCATTACAGGGAGAAAGCAACATTTTTTTTTCTTATTTTTTACAGATTGCTGAAGAGGAAGCTGGCTTAACACTTAGATTGTTGTCTAAAAGGGACCCTTGTTCCATTCTCTGCTCTGTAGATTTCTTGCCTGGCCTTGGAAAAATCATGCTGCATCCTTACTTAGAATCACAGAATCATATAATTTTTTGAGTTGGAAGGGATTTTTAAAGGTCATCTAATCCACCTCCCCTGCAATGAACAGGGTCATCTACGGCTAGATCAGGTTGCTCAGAGCCTTGAGTGTCTCCAAGGATGGGGCATCCACCAACTCTTGAGGAAACCTGTGCCAGTGCTTCACTACCCTTACCATAAAAAACATTTTCCTTATATCCAATCTAAATCTCTCCTCTTTTAGTCTGAAACCATTTCCCCTTGTCCTATCACAATAAACTCTTATGTGATAGACTTGCCATTGATAGAGTAGAATAGCTTTGCCCATGGTGCTGGAAGGTATTAAGCTATATGATGCTGATGGTGAACCAAGTTCATGAGGTGGCTCAGGTGGACCTCAGGATGCAGCCTGGCTCTTGGGGAGGCTTTCTACCTGACAGAAAATAGGCTCTTATGAAAATCTTCTCCGTATATATATATCTTTACATGTGACCAAGACCATTTTTGGGATCTCAGATGGATCCATATATTAAATTAAGGTCTCTTGAGTCTCAATCTGCCAGTACTCCTGATAACAGCATTTTCCTCAATCATGGAGTTATAGAACGGTTTGTGTTGGAAGGGACCTTTAAGATTTTCTCTCTCTGATTCCTCCAGTACCTCTGTAATGTATTATGCACAACTGCAATCAAGGTGCAGGAAATGACATACACAGACTGTGTGGATCAAGCAGCATGAACACTTGCTACATATAAATGGAGAAGTAAGCTGTTCCAGATCTGCCAGATTCCCTGTGGAATTTTTTCTCCACCTAGTACAGGATCTTGTCTTTGATGCAGATATGGGTCATATGTTACAAAGGAAAAACATGAAAATTCATAACAGACAACTAAGAATTAATCTTCCCAAACAGAACATTAATGGTGCTGACAGTGTTTTGCCTAGGTCTGTACTACGAAAGAGCATATTTTATTAGCTGTATTTGTATGCATACATACAGCTATCTAAAACCATTTGAGATGCTCTATGTTATTCCATATTCTACAAGCTCTGTGGAGATAGTAGATATAGACATAGAATCATTAAGGTTGGAAAAGACCACTAAGATCATCTAGTCCAACTGTCAACCCATCCCCCGCCATGCTCACTAAACCATGTTTCTTGAATACCTCTAGGGACTGTGACTCTAACACTTATCTGGGCAGCCTATTCCAATGCATTACCACTCTTCTTGAGAAGAATTTTTTTCCCAGTATCCAACCTGATACAGGACTAACTGAAAACCCAGATAGGATTGCAGCCTGGGGCTAGGCAATATACTCTAGGGCACCTGAAGGCCTACATGTAGGCAATTAAGTTCCCAGTGTCAAGACAGTTGAATCCAATTCCAAGGTCTGCTGACAGTATTGAGTACATCTTCAGGAACTATAAGGAGTATTTGGACACCTAGTACCCACACCAGCAGCAATATTCTGACACCTATATCACCTTAGGTGTTATAATCTCAAATTTTGGGTGCAATTCAGGTAAATAGAGGAATTTAATGGCATTTTAGAGATCTTAGAGTATCTGAGTCTTCTCAGGGTTAACTGATATGGCACATGAGCATAATTGTATTTTGAGCCAGAAGCCCACAAATGTTATGTTAGGACATCTCAAATGACACAAGAGCTTGTGTGAGAGCAATCAAACAGACCTATGCCAGTTTTTTTCTACTATTATCTTGGCTCTGGTTGGGTATAAGCAAAAAGTTACGTGGGTGAAAGATGCAATGTGCAAAACAAATTGACATTGCCTGTGTTTCTGATACACAGTCTCATAAACAGAGAGAAGTTTCATAAAATTCAGCAGTTCTCCAAAATGGTAAAAATGGCAAACAGTTTAGAGAGTGGCAGCAGGCCCTCAGAAAGGGGAGAAAGAAAATATTAGAAATAAAAATATGTGAAGAGGAGAGTGAATCATCACAATGTTAAGCAAGAGATTTCATCACTATGACTTAGGATAAAAGACTGAGAGAAGAGGAAATGGAAAGACATTATAACAGCGCAGTACAAAATTTGAAAGGAGGGAAGCAATAATTTGTTCTTCATGTTTCTCATGAACAGGTTGTGAAATAAGTACAAGTACTGCCACAAGGGAGTTTCAGATTAGACAATGGGAAAAAATTCTAGACAGTAAGAACTGGGAAATGATAGAATAAATTGCTTGATTTAACTGTGAACTCTGTCCCAGAAGGTTTTATAAATGGGATGGGTAAGGATCTGAAAAGAATGACCTAGGCACAGGGAATTAGGCTACATTTGATTTCTTGATGCGCTGCCAACCCTAGTTTTTGATAATTAAATGCTGGTTTATTACCAGTGTCTAGACAGACAGATAGAGAAGGATGCAAGTAACCCTCCTCTTCCCATTTCTGCCTTCCCATCTCCATTTCTGTCTTCTCATCATTCTTTGGTGCCTGGCTTCCATCATTCTAAGTTCTATTTGCTGTTCTGTAATGCACATCACACTCCATCTCTTTCTTCCTTCACAATTTATCTGTCACCACTGTATCTAACATCCCTCATCTATAAATATCATGCATGATTACATATCCCTTATAACCTCCTCTGTCTGCTCCCAACCCTCTGCAGAACCACACAGTGCCAACTGAATAGTGCCATTAGTTACTGAATATTCACAGCAGTGTTGCTGTTCAAGGTAATATTTTTATTTTCTCCTGTGCAGCATCACTAGCTGACTTTCAGCCCTTTCTCAGAAGGAAAGCAACGTTTAGCCATTCTCTTATCTCATTCTCAAATGTAAAATAGTTAAGTACCATCGGAAGTAATTTCTTTATTATCCTAGTGGATCTGTTCCTTTAGCCACCTACAAGACTGACAGGTAAGTGGAAATAAAGCTTGCCGCCATGATGTGTGTAAGATGCAACCACCTGCTGCCAGGGCCTATTGGACTTTCAGAATGCTGCAGAGCAGAGGGATGAACATATCTGGACTACAATCACTGAGCTCACAGACTGACTTATTTGACTAAAACACCCATAAAAGTGCAGTGCACAATAAATCTGGCTTGGATGGATGAATTTGTGGCCTTGTGCTGCTGCTCAACTCAGAAGCAGTAACATCTAGCAGTGATAAAGGGAGTAAAGCTGAGTGTCATCTTTACTTGTAACCTAAGAAAGTCACAGCACAATCCAGGTCAGGTGCTGGCTTCACCAAGAGATAATGACCTTTTGGATTTATCATATAGAGCTGACCTTGAAGATAGTAAATAACTTCAGCACAAATATATTATAGTTCTCAGAGGCAGTGAGATTGGAGATAATCCCTTAGTGAGAGAGAGATAGCAGGAAAGACCTTTTCAGTGTATTATGATGGAAAGAGGATGTCAGACCATCTGGAAAAAGGGAGACTGCTCCTTCCTATCAACTACTAATGAACCTGCTCTTGGTCACAGAATCACAGAATCATAGGATGGCTTGGGTTGGAAGGGACCTCAAGGATCATCAAGCTCCAACCCCCCTGCTGCAGGCAGGGCTGCCAGCCTCCACATCTAATACTAGACCAGGCTGCCCAGGGCCCCATCCAACCTGGCCTTGAACACCTCCAGGGACAGGGCATCCACAACTTCTCTGGGCAGCCTGTTCCAGCACCTCACCACTCTCATAGTAAAGAACTTCCCCTGATGTCTAACCTAAATCTTCCCTCCTTCAGCTTAAAACCATTTTCCCATGTTCTGCCATCATCTACCCTTTCGAAGGGCTGGTCAAAAGTGAATACACAGTGTCACAGGTTAGGAAATCTCAGCACAGGGCCAACTCTGCACTATATGGTAGGTGTGGTAGGACAGTCCAGCCAAGGCTGAGAATGTTCTCCATGGTCTTCAAACTGGCATGGGGCCTGGTGTTATCATGTTGCAAGAGAAAGGTTGTCTTCTTCCCTGGCCTGACTCTGGAGGTTCGAGCCTTCTGCTCAGTCAGCACTGTGATGTAGTGGTCAGAGTTGATGGTTTGTCAGGGTTCCAGAAAATCCAGAAGGATCACCTCTTTCCTGTTCCAAAAGACAGAGTACATCACTTCACCCATTGAGGGCTGAGTATTGAGCTTCTTCAACAGGGAATTCACACATCACTACTCCATGAACTGCCGTTTGACTCCAGCTTATCGTGACATCATGTCTCATCACCAGCAATGATTCAGTCCAGGAAACTGTCACCTTCAGCCTAGTATTGCAGTATTGCAGCATTGTCACTGTTATTTCCAATGCACTGAGGCTGATATTCATCTTTGTACACAGTCACCATCATAATAAAAAAGATAATAAATGAGGGGGTCAACATAATAAAATAGGAGGCATTACTTTCAGAACAGCCCTTGTACATTTGGACAAGTTCCATCACCACTGTGATTCATGAGATGAGTTGTATCAATTTACAAATGCTAATAAGCCCACAGCTGCTGTTATTCTGCTCAGTGAGTGACCACCTGTGTGGACATGAATAAATGTCCATTCTTTTTATATATGTCCACACTGGAAAATCTCTGAACCAATTCTAATGAAGCAAGCTGAAGTTCCAGAACAAAACTTAGCATGGCACTACTGAGTCTGGCCTCAACAAACCCTGGTGAAGCATAGTATTGATTTCATTTTGTCCTGCCACTGGCATTGGCATTGGCCAACTGATGTGTCTTCATGAAAGCAAGTTTGCAAATGTGTCTGTAAAACACTGCACTTCAATTAACATTCCTGTAACAGTGAAGTCCCTATGTAAGGAGGAAGAACTGATATATTCACGAAACCATCTTCCTGCTCAGTGATGGTTTAGTGACATTACTTGAGGAAAAAAAAAACACAGTTTCCAGGACTGTCAAGTCCTGACCATTGAGGAAGGGTCAAGACAGATGCAGCACATAACTGGGAAAGTGTTGGAGGACATTTGAGACTGATTTGAAATCAGTTCCAAAGCAATTCTGTAAAGGAAAAACAGCAGCTAAACTATGCCATGTATTTTACAAACACCTTCACTCTGAGTAACCGTCTATATACTTCTCCTTAATTGGTTTGAATGGCCTTTGCTCCTTTATTTTTAAGATGAAGTTCATGTCTTGCAAGAGCTGGATGTGTTTCTTTTGCTCATTACATTAACTACTTAGTTGGAAGAATTAATTAGTTGATTATGATAAAGTCTAATTACTGTTTGCAGTTGGATTAATTAACCAATTTCCCAGGGATCCCTTCTACTCCCTAAACTGTTCCAGTGTAAGCAAGATGATGCATTCTAAGAGGTAATGGCTTGGTAAACTACTTAATAAGCAGTATCTGTAATTGATACCTTTCCAACACTTGCACATTAGAATTCAGCCCTTGCACATACCTTTGAAAGCTTGTCATTGAGTACGACAAATGAGAGAATGGAAATAAATAGTCACATAATGAAACTGCGTAACTGATGTGAAAGACGCTGTGATCAGGACCCAGTTTCCACGTGTGAAAGAAGAGCTCTGAAAAAATCTCTGGGCAACACTGTTAAAAACCAACCAGCCAAAATCCAACACACAAAGTGTGACAGGAATCAGTGTCACCTCATCACAGCACATTGGGCTGGCACAAAGAAAATGTGTAAGGCTGACATGTTCAGAAATACAGAGTCTGTAGTTGCCTAGGGAAAGTTCTGTTAAAGATCTGTCCATGCCCTCATCAATCTCTCCTTGCTTTCTTACCTCCTCCAGTCTCAAATGTATCACAGATTTTTTTTGCTGTCCAGAGAAAGAAAACCAAAGTATCAGTTCTGTATTGGGTTTCTCCCATAGCTTTCATCCTCTACAGATGAAACTTGATAATTCTTATGGATCCCTTTCGACGTAGAATATTCTATGATTCTGTGAATTCTATGATTCTATTATTCTGTGGTTGTTAAATGTTTCTAACTGCACTTTGACTATAGAAATATTTGTGATTTATACCTGGTAGAAAAGTAGCATGTGGAAAAGTAGTATTCAGTTTGAAATTAAGGAAATTGCATGTAAAAGCCTGTGTGTCTACCTGTGAACAGGGTGCCTAGACAGTGGATGTCTAGTGGAAACCTAGGGAACAACTCACTAGGCAGGAAGGACTCATTGAATTGCTCACAGGCAGCCAGCAGTGAAGTCTGAGATATCCTAGGGTACTCAAAGCATCCAAGATTAGCTGAAAATATGGGTCAGGAACTATGCTCCATACCCTTCTGGAGAATGAGTTGGAGGCCAAGTGTTTGTCTTCTAAGACACCGCAAACATTGCTACTCAGTTACACACGAGCAACCAAACCAAGTGGTTGGTGCCTAACTAAGGGCAATGCTTCTGATAGCAGTGGGAGGTTAATGCACGTGGAATTATTTGTCTTTTCATGTTCTACTTTCAACCGGAAATCTACCCAAAATGTTGATGCCTGGAGCATGCACTGGGAAAAAAAATTGCTATTAATTAAGTTTGCATTGAACCGAGGATTAGGAAGCAGTACTCTTGATTGATTACATTTCCAGTTTGTAATAGCATACCAGATGAGGGACAGGAGTGTCAATCTCCTAAGCTTCTTACTATCTCAAATAGCCTCATCTTAGTGCTTACATGATGCTTTTCATGATGGTTCTTAATTTGGTTGGTCAGTAGATGCAATGTGAAAGTCTAACAGGGATGGCAGGGAACACACTTTTTGCCAGGCAGCATAGGAAAAAAGAGGGGAAGACCTTCTCCAAAAATGTAAGTAAAAACATCGAAGGCACCCTGGTGTCCAGTGAAGTCAGATGACAGAACAATTTTTTGATATTGCCAAGCCTGTTCAATTCACAGCACTAGTTGTACATAACACAAACAAAATCTGTTACGGCTGGGATGGCTGAATGCTTTTTTTCATCGTTAAGCTATTTTTCTGCCATCAATCTCAATAATTTCAGCTCAGCAGTGCAAAAATTCAAGGCTCTCTCCCAGCTGCTTTTGACACGCTACTGTCTGGCAAGCCAGCTTCCTTTCTGATTGATTTTCTTTAACGTCCAATTGAAATCTTCAAGTAAAATTTCCAGCAGCACTATGGAGATAAATGTTGTGAACTGAATAATGCCATAGATTATAGGATATGCATGGACAGTGGAGACAACGTGTGGAAGTAAATAGGAAGAATTTAGTTGTGTTAGGTGAAGGCTGTGAGTCACACACAGCTGCATATAAAATCCAGCTAAGAGGCGACAGTTTTGTGGGAAGCTGGTTGTGAATAAACCCCAGAAAAGAGAAGAATTTAAGAATCGCACATGTAGAATGGTGCTTTTTGAAGTTAATCTAAATCCTATATAAATCCAATTTAAAAAAACGTAACTTGAAGGGGTAAAGGCAATAACCTTCTACATTTATCGGATCTGAGGGTAAGAGAGATCAAGAGTTAGTCTAAAGCCACACAGTGAGCTACAAAGTGAACTGACAGGGTCTGTAAATGAAAGTATGGACCTAGTGAAAAAAATGAGAGTTTTCTTGATATCAGTGAAACCAAGACTTTCCCTGATCTCTCTTCTGGCTTCTGTTCCTATATCCTGTTTGTCAGACCTTTCTCCAGATGCATTTACTGTCTCACAGGTGGTATTGACATAATCAATTGTTCAAATAATATGGCTTAAATGGAGGAGATAAATGGAGAATATTTGAATTAACCACTGCCAGACAGAAAAAGTTTCATGTGAAGAATCTTCTACTGAATTAAATCAAAAATATATCAAGAACTAGTAGAGTGTGTGCACTGCCATGTTCAAAGTCGAATTCCAAGAAACTCATATTTCTCTTTTGTTTCAGACATAATCTGCAAAATTTCATTTATTTGCATTTATATCAAGATTTGCGTGCTAAACATGAAGTTTTCCAAAGGAAGTTCAAAGCTTTGTTAACTTCTATTACTAATAAATACTAGTTCCCCAAACTGTAGTATATTTCATTTGTATAGAAAATATAAAACTTAATGATGACTAAGATGAAAAACGTCTGGTTATAAAAAAATTATGTCAAATGTGTCCCACCTACCAGAGCAAGACTGTCACATTGGCCATTTCTGGCCTGAAAATACCTCCTGAGTACTGAAGGTATAAATGTACAAAAGCTCAAATCTGTTTTTACTCTATGGGCGATTTCAAAGACACTTCACATCAGGTCTATTAAAAAGAATTTGAATGACATCGATGCGGAATGGATTATGCTCTCTGTCTCAGTAATTTACTTTCTTAATTTTCCCCCTTAACAAAAGATTGGTTTAGCATTCTGGAAGAAAACGTATTGCATTTCAGGCTGCTCATAATAGCAGTTGAAAAACCTCTACTGTCATTGTTCGGTCTGATTGGTTATTTATGCATATTTACAACCAGGGCTGCATGATGCTTCACAGGTGATTATATTTCTGAATAAAGATCCTGACATGAATAACTTATATGTAGCATCTTTTTTTGTTTCTCTACTGTTCAAAAGTCTACAGAATAACAAAATAATTTTTTAAATTTTTAAAATTTAAATTTTTTTAAAATTTTTTAAATTAAAAAACAAAAGTTTTTCAATCATACATGTTAAACTTTTCTAGTGGAAGAAAATGTGTATACAAGATGTAATGTTCCATTTGAATTAAGTAGAGAGAAGCAGACACAGCATCTTGTGATGAAGAATCTGATTCTGTAGAGTTGCTGACAAGAGAAAAAAATCTTTTATAACGAAAAAAAAGCTCTTTTATTACAGAAATGGGATAAGAAGAGATGAATGAAGACCAGGCATTTTATATTTTAATTTTTTTGAAGGTTGTTGGCAAAAACAGAACTTTGGAGATTACTTTCTGTCTCTCCAGTTTGCTGTGTGGAATTCTGTTTTAATGTCTTGGCAGGTTCCTTCCTTCAGTGTACAAACATTTCAATAAAGTGTAGATTATCACACATATTTGTTTTAATATTTAGCACATTCTAGCTATAAAAAAATTTATTTTGTATTTATCTACAACATCTAAAGAAATTACATCTTAAACTGACTATGAGGTATGTTCACTCTGCAGTTCTAAGCCAAGGTTTCAGCTTTCTTATACTCCTTAATGCTGATTAAAGCAGCAAAATTCCCATCTACTACTTCCTTTTCCTGACTTTTCCAGCTTACATCTTCACTTACTCCTTACAGAAGGCTGAGCCAGGGCTGGGCTGTGTTACTCAAACTATCGCCTGCAAGATAGGAAGAAAATTCAGGTTTGAGTATACTACTGACACTCAGTGCACATCTTTCTTAGAAGGGTCTCTGCTGCTGAGCATTGGTCAGTAGTGATCCATGGTGGTAGCCTGGCTCAGTTCAGAGCCACTTTTTTTAGGACAATATTTCTATGCTGATGTTTCTGCTACGAAGTGAATCAGAATTCTTCAGCAGCTTACTGGAGGCAGGAGCAAATACAGGCATGGCCTTTCACCTGGGAACGGTAGTGATCCGGCTCACTTTTAGCTTATAACTATCATCTGAATAAATTTGATAACCAGGGAATTAACTTCCCCCTGACTGACTTGCATAGAGAAGATAATGAGTTAAGTACCACCTGGTCGCATTGGTGTCTGCCCCTTTCAGTCCACAGAAAAACTGAGACTCCTACAGATGTTTCACCAGGGCCAAGTGCATGCCCTCCTGCTTGCCCCTCGTTGAAATCATAGAATCATAAAGACTGGAAAGACCACTACGATCATCTAGTCCAACCATCAACCCATCCCCACCATGCCCACTAAACTATGTCCCTGAGTGCCACATCTCCACTTTTCCTGAACACCTCCAGGGACAGTGACTCCACCACTCCCGAGGGCAGCCTGTGCCAATACTTACCACTCTTTATGAGAAGAAATGTTTCCCAATACCCAGCCTGAACATCCCCTGGCACAACTTGAGGCCATTCTTTCTCATCCTATCACTGTTACCCAGGAGAAGAGGCTGATCCACACCTCACCACAACCTCCTTTCAGGTAGTTGTAGAGAGCGATAAGGTCTCCCCTGAGCCCCCTCTTCTCCAGGCTAAACAATCCCAGTTCCCTCTGCTGCTCCTCATTAGACTTGTGCTCCAGACCCTTCACACCTTCATGCTCTTCTCTAGACATACTCCAGGGCCTCAGTATCTTTATTGCAGTGAGGGGCTGGCTCAAAACTGAACGCAGTACTCAAGGTGAGGCCTCAGTGGTGCCGAGTACAGAGGGATGATCAGCAACCTGCTCCTGCTGACTGCTCTGTTTCTGATGCAAGCCTTTGCTTGAGATCACATTGTTTCACCAAGTGAGAGGCAGATATTGGAACCCAAGCACTCCCATGGGGTTGGTATCACACTGTCACTGGCATGCGGCGCTAATCCAGCCTGCTGCTGGCAATGATAAAAAATTACCATGGTGGGTGTGACAGTTAATCACATAGCAAAGTGCAGCTTGTTGTTTAAACATCCAGAACTCCCCACCACATGCAATATTTAGCAGAGAATTACCGTACCTGACAGATGTACCAAATGAATGGAGCAATCATTTCCTGTGGAAAGATGGCTTAAACGAGGCAGATCTTGCTGCTTAGTTTGAAAAGTAGGAAAATACTCATTAACATATCCAATGTTCAGTGTTAAGAGAGACAAATAATAGATGCAGGCCGAAAGGTATCTTTGGGCCCACGTTCCTCTTTTTCTTTTAATCATGTTTTCTGCCTGGGAATTTTTATCTTCATTTGTGTCTGGAAATCATCATATTCTGAAAATCGTTAGTGTCACAGGGGGCAGAATTTAGGAGATTCTTACTTTGCTCACTTGAAAAATACTGTTAGGCTGGCAGAGAATGTTTTTAGGGCAGGGAAATTATTTTATCGTAACTGTGGGGAAAAATAGAGAAACAAAATGTGTATGGACCTAAGTCTGGCGTCTTCCAAGGTAAAAATATGATGGAATCATGTTCAGTAATTGCAAGGCTTCAAGCCAGTCCTTGTTAGGACAGCTTTTGTGAAGCACCTGTGGGGAGTAGCAGGGTATAAAGGATATTTTCTATTTGTAGCTCTTTTGTAAGTAAAGTATTTCATGTAGGGGAAATTCATCTGCGTTGCAGGGCTCTTCTCTTTGCCCCCTTTATGTTCTGGTTGATTGCTACTGGTTGCCAGACACTTTAACTCACAGAATCACAGAGTGGCTGAGGTTGGAAGGAACCTCTGGGTCCATCTGGTTCAATCCCTGCTCACGCAGAACACCTACAGAAGGATGCCCAGGGCCACGTCCAGGTGGATTTTGGAGATCTCCAGGGATGGAGACTCCACAGACTTTCTGAGCAACCTGTGCCAGTGCTCAGTGCAGTAAGGAAGTGCTTACTGAAGTTGAGAGGGAATCACCCATGTTCCAGTTTGAGCACATTGCCTCATGTTCTGGCACTCGAATAATAGAATCGTAGAATTGCTCAGGTTGGAAAAGACCCTCAAGATCATCAAGTCCACTGAAAAGAGCATGGATCTGTCCTCTCTGCAACATCCTTGCATGGATAAAATCCCCCTGAGCCTCCTCTTCTCCAGGTAGGGCCCAGCTCCCTCAGTCTTTCATCACAGGAGAGGTGCTCCTGCCCCTTGATCATCTTGGACTCACTCCAGTATACCCAGCTATCCCTTGAACTGGGGGGCCCAGAACTGGACCCAGCACTCCAGGTGTGGCCTCACCCAGTGCTGAGTAGAAGGGAAGGATCACTTCTCTTGACCTGCTGGCAATACTTTGCCTAATGTAGCCCAGGATACCATAAGCTTTCTTAGCAGCAAGGGCACACTCCTGGCTCATGTTCAGGTTGGTGCCCACCAGGACACTCAGGTCTTTTTCTGCATGGCTATTTCTAGCTGGTTGCCACCAGCATGTCCTTGAGCCTGGGGTTGTTCCTCCCCAGGTGCAGGATTTTACACTTGTCCTTGTTGAACTTCGTGCAGTTCCTATCAGACCCATCCTCCAACCTGTCAAAGTCCCTCTGGACCAGTTTCATGTCATCTATGAATTTACTGAGGTTGTCATTAAATCCTTTAGTGTCTGTAAAGGGAAACACAGCTGTGTGCCCTTCATGCTACCCATAACCTGATATCAGTCCCCATCTATGACAGAGATTCTGTGTGACATTAATTTCCCCCTGAGCATTTGTTGGCATTTCATCCCTCTTGTACTGAGTTTTATTCTTGGAGATAGGGGCCTTTCCCACAATGTTTACTTGGACGTACACATGTGCAAACACAGAGCATCCAGCATAATATACCCCTAGTCCTGGCTGAGGCCTCAAGCTGTTATTGTAGTACAGACAAAGAGGGAAAAAGACAAATGTTTGGCTAAAAAAGCAACAGTGAGTAGAGGTAAATAAAGCTGGTACCGGAGAGGATGGGTTTGGAATAATGCGACTGATTCAATTATGGAAGAGGACAGTTCTCTATGCTCAAGCTGACCAGGACAAAAAGATTTCCTTCAGTCTTTAGGAAAGAATTTCTATTGGGAAGGACATAAAAAAAAATGAGTACCTGTAGAAGAGACACTAGACCATCCATCACTGCCCATTTTTTAGCCACAGGTTATCAAACACCTTGAGAAATGGTACAGGAAATATCGAAGGAGGGGAAGATATCAGCAGTTATGGAGTACAATATCTCTGGAGGTCTCCTTTATCCTTTATTTCTCTGCTTCTTTCCTGCCAGTACAAGTTGCATCACTGAGCTTTGCACACAGATGTTTGTGAAGCCCTGCTTGGTATGGAATGACTGTACTGAGCAATTAAGCAAAACTAGGAATGGAAAAAAAAACAGCACCATAGGGTAAAGACAGGACCAGACCACTTCCCATTCAAGGGCGCTTCCGACTCTTTTTCATGCCTCAGGGAAATCTTGTAAGGTAGATGAGTGTTAATTTTCACTACTAATTTTTAAATATAGCTGAGTAATTTTAAGAGGAATTCAATTTTTCTTAACCATTTAGAGATGCTGAATAAAAGAGAGTTCAGACGACACTATAAGGAGAGGTTGAGAGAGCTGGAGCTGTTTAGCTTAGAGATGGATCTGGGGAGACCATATAGTGGCCTTCAAGGGGCCTACAATAAAGATGGAGAAGGACTCTTTACCAAAAGAGTATAGTGATAGCATGAGGAGTGATCGTTTTAAACAGAAAAAACAGTAGATTAGATGTTAGGAATAAATTCTTTACTCAGAGGGTGGTAAGGCATTGGAACAGGTTGCCCAGAAAAGCTGTGGATGCCCCATCCCTGGAGATGTTCAGTGTTGGGTTGATGAGACCCTGGACAGCCTGATCTGGTGGGTGGAAACCCTGGCTATGGCAGGGAAGTTGGAACTGGATGATCTTAAATTCTTTTCCAGCCCAAACCATTCTATGATTCTATATGATGCTATGATTCTATAACCTGAGATAACCCTACCTTGGATTATGAGACACTTTGTGGGTTGGGGTAAAGACCATGTCCTTGTATCAGGCTGCATGTCCTCATGCAAGGACTGGTCTGCCGTTAGGAATGAGCCACCATCCCCTGCTCCCAGTATACAACAGTTCCCACAGCAGCAGTCTCAGAGGGGAACTCAGGGAAAAGACCATGTCCTGATGGAAATCTTTGTGTGACTAAAAAAATACTTTTCCAGAAACAGTAGTCATAGACAAATTTCGTGCCCAGTCATCATGGGATGTCAGTTAGCCCATTTCTCTATCTTGTTTGTGATGGTTGTTGCATGATGGCAAATGAAGGCTAGAGGAAGGAACCTTCCTTCCTGTAGGACTTAATTTCTTCATCCTGTTCATTCTGGATGGGATTTCAGGTGAAGCACAGCCCTTTTGCTGGTGTTTTGCTCTTGGCGCATCCTTAAGCCAGGATGAGAAATAAGTATAAGTCAGCTGGGAATATACTCCAGACCACTGACTGTATGAGCTGAATTTCATCTGGTTGCTTAGAAATGAAAAATTCTTCCATTCTTTACAGTGACCTCTGAAGTCAAATTCTTCCAGCATCGAGGCTAGTAATGTTGGGTCAGGTTCCGTAGTGTGATCATGTGAAAAACTTTACTGTGTTTAAAGATACATTATGCTATGCCTGTGGTGCATTTGTTCACACTGATATTATGGAGAGTAGATCCCAAAACTTTCCATCTGCTCACCCGCAGTAAATCATGCAAGCTATCCAACCTAGACTTCTCCTCTCACTGCTTCTATACAGATCAAACCTCATGCTATATATACTGCCAGCACATTATATAAATATTTGAAATTTATTTAACCTCTGTTTCACTAATCTTACTTAAAACTTAATTATACATGGAAACATTCTGTTCGCTTTCCCACTCACCCAACACATGTAAAGCAGATTTATTGTCACTCCCAATTCATTACATTGCAAATAATTTTATCTTCCTCATCCTCCACGGAGATCTTCCCTACCAATTAATATTTAACATAAATATTTGATGGTAAATGCATTAGAAGAGGATGCCAAATCATATTTTAAGAACTATAAACTGCTCAGAACTTTTTGTCCAAATCTAACACGTGGGTGAGAAGAAAACATGTAGCTCTCTATTACTGTGAAATGAGACAGATTGCTCCAGAATGACCCTTTGAAAGTCAGCATGTTTAGTCCAAATTGAAAATCCTTAAATGCACTTGGGTTGCTAATTGTTCATGGCATGGCTGCTAAATATGTAAATTTCTAATTAAAATATAAATTAATCCTCACAAACGAATACCTGCTATCTGCAAAATGATGAGCAAAAGTTTTATGCCACTAATTAATGTTATCACCTATTAGCATAATTTACATAAGTGTATAATTCACGATGCTTTGCTTTTCCTGATATGTAGCAGTTCTAGAAGTTCTTTTTTCTTTTTTCTGTATCACTCTAAAATAATTACTGTTCTTTCCAACCTTCCCGATGTGATGCAGGTTTGTTAAGTTGCCTTTTAGTAAGTTAATTGAAGGTATTTTCTCATGATTAACTCTATATTTGATATCATGGGATAGGAGAATAAAAAGATATGAATTGCTTTGAAACATCACAAAAATAAAAAAAGTCAATACCCATTATATGCATAGTCTTGATGGATGAGATAATTATTTACAAAACCCAGCTTTGATTTCTTTTTTTATTAGACAGTTGAACATAACATAACTGTTGTGTTAAAACATTACAGAGTTCCTTCTGGATTAATAAAACATTATAAATGCACCAGCATTCATCTTGTAGATATGAATATGTATAATGACATTGTCTGCATCCAGGCTGTTTTTCTAAGGGAAAATGTGTCTTTTTGTCCCATTGTGTATAGAATGTTACCATGTAATAAATAGAATGTGATGAATTATCAAAAACAGTAGCAACAGAAAGGAAAGACAAATATTATTTATTAATGAGACTGCAATAATTCCAGCTGAAATTCAATACGGGATGCTGTTTGGTAGAAAATTCCCTGCCATCAAATACAATTATTTGGGCAGTTTTCTAGTTTATATGTAAGTGCCTTTTCCAAACTGCCCTCTGAATGCAGCTGATGGACTATTTTCCCCTCTTCAGGTATGACTGCTTGAAGAAAGACATCAGCCATCATAAATCACAGCAATACCACTCTCCTGACTTGTTTTTTTCTTGGATTCCTCCCAAGGGGCAGCTCAATGCCCAGAATCATTCTCTTCTAGAAAAACAACAGATGGGGTAAGCAAAAAGGTCTGCATTGAGCAAATCAGCAGAGAACCCACTTCAGCCTGTCCCACTGGGAAAGCTGCATGGGAGACGCGGGGTCTGTTCTTTCCTGCCCGGCGGAGAAAGCACGTGGTCCTCCTGCAGTTTACTGCGTAAGATTTTCAGCCTGTAAACTCTCTGTTATAATTCTACTAGTCTCATTTTTGATATATTTAGTAAAATTAGTTGTTCCTCCTCAGATTGGTGCTGCTGTTTTTGTGTTAGATCCGCCTACGAGTCCCCCGCCTTTCCCCTCTTCCCTTTGTTTCCCCAGGGTGTGGGTCCACGGCTTCTCTGCCGCTGTAGCCACTGGACCGCCCGGGGCCGGCCCCTACCCGCCGGCAATTTTTTTTTCATCCTCTTTTCTCATTTTTTTTTCTTTTGGGCCTGTTCCCCTTGTCACGGACGCTGACCCTTAGATAATACCGTGACACCACGACAGCATTCCAGTCACGTCAGCTGTCCCACCACGTCTCCGTGACCGCAATGAGATCACATGCCTGTAAGCACACACAGATCTCTGGTCCTTCCTGTTTATTCCCCACGCGGGGTGCATTGCTATACGCAATTGCACTGGGAGAGGGACAGTTCTTGCAGGCAGGTTCTCTGGAGAGGTTATCTGGGCGGCCAATGGGGGGCCTCAGTGCCTCCTGGCAAGGAGTCCCCCGTCGCTAAGACAATGCTGGCGCAGAACGCGTCCGCCCCGGAGCCGAGTGCCTCCAAAAACATGCTGTGTTTTGGGGCCAGCAAGGTTGCCAGGCATGCTGTCTGGTCCCCAGCCCAGGGCACGTCAATCTCTGTGAGGTGACACTCCTCGGTGCGATGTCACAGTGGCTGTCTCGTAGTCCCCTGTGGCAGCGGTGGGAGCGGTGGCTCAGTAGCTTGTGGAAGCTGCAGGAGGAGGA